>NC_061513.1:44024468-44245901 GCF_022539505.1 Lolium rigidum | reverse complement strand
ATGTTTATATACCATGCTATAATTGTATTAACCGAAACATTGATACATGTGTGATATGTAAACAACAAAGATGTAGGATAACGTAGCATAGAAAACAAAAAATTTCCTACGGCGAACATACAATCCAAGCCAAGATGCAATCTAGAAGACGGTAGCAACGAGGGGGTATCGAGTCTCACCCTTGAAGAGATTCCAAAGCCTACAAGAGGAGGCTCTTGTTGCTGCGGTAGACGTTCACTTGCCGCTTGCAAAGCGCGTAGAAGATCTTGATCACGATCGGTTCGGCGCCACGAACGGGCAGCACCTCCGTACTCGGTCACACGTTCGGTTGTTGATGAAGACGATGTCCACCTCCCCATTCCAGCGGGCAGCGGAAGTAGTAGCTCCTCTTGAATCCGACAGCACGACGGCGTGGTGTCGGTGGCGGTGAAGAAGTCCGGCGGAGCTTCGCTAAGCTATGCGGGCAATATGAAGGAGAGGAGCTTGGCTAGGGTTTGGGAGGGGTGGCCGGCCACTCTATGGGGGGCGGCCAGCTTGTGGTCTTGGGGTGGTCGGCCCCCTCCCTTGGCCCCTCATTATATAGGTGGATCCCCAAGAGTTGGTCTCCAAGTCTTCGAATAAGACCCGAACCAAAAACCTTCCAAAAGGAGGGAAACCTAGCCAAGCTAGGACTCCCACCAAAGGTGGGAGTTCCACCTCCCATATGGGGGGTGGCCGGCCTCCTAAGGGGAGTCCACTTGGGACTCCTCCCCACTAGGGTTGGCCGGCCATGGAGGTGGAGTCCCATGTGGACTCCACCTTCCTTGGTGGTTTCTTCCGGACTTTTCTAGAACCTTCTAGAACCTTCCATAGAACCTTCCGCGACATTTTAATTCACATAAAATGACATCCTATATATGAATCTTATTCTCGGACCATTCGGAACTCCTCGTGATGTCCGGGATCTCATCCGGGACTCCGAACAAATATTCGAACTCCATTCCATATTCAAGTACTACCATTTCAACATCCAACTTTAAGTGTGTCACCCTACGGTTCGTGAACTATGCGGACATGGTTGAGTACTCACTCCGACCAATAACCAATAGCGGGATGTGGAGATCCATAATGGCTCCCACATATTCAACGATGACTTTAGTGATCGAATGAACCATTCACATACAATACCAATTCCCTTTGTCACGCGATATTTTACTTGTCCGAGGTTTGATCTTCGGTATCACTCTATACCTTGTTCAACCTCGTCTCTCGACAAGTACTCTTTACTCGTATCGTGGTATGTGGTCTCTTATGAACTTATTCATATGCTTGCAAGACATTAGACGACATTCCACCGAGAGGGCCCGAGTATATCTATCCGTCATCGGGATGGACAAATCCCACTTGTTGATCCATATGCCTCAACTCATACTTTCGGATACTTAATCCCACCTTTATAACCACCCATTTACGCGAGTGGCGTTTGGTGTAATCAAAGTACCTTTCCGGTATAAGTGATTTACATGATCTCATGGTCATAAGGACTAGGTAACTATGTATCGAAAGCTTATAGCAAATAACTTAATGACGAGATCTTATGCTACGCTTAATTGGGTGTGTCCATTACATCATTCATATAATGATATAACCTTGTTATTAATAACATCCAATGTTCATGATTATGAAACTAATCATCCATTAATCAACAAGCTAGTTAAGAGGCATACTAGGGACTCTTTGTTGTTTACATATCACACATGTATCAATGTTTCGGTTAATACAATTATAGCATGGTATATAAACATTCATCATAAACATAAAGATATATAATAACCACTTTTATTATTGCCTCTTGGGCATATCTCCAACAAAAGAGTCCCTAGTATGCCTCTTAACTAGCTTGTTGATTAATGGATGATTAGTTTCATAATCATGAACATTGGATGTTATTAATAACAAGGTTATATCATTGTATGAATGATGTAATGGATACACCCAATTAAGCGTAGCATAAGATCTCGTCATTAAGTTATTTGCTATAAGCTTTCGATACATAGTTACCTAGTCCTTATGACCATGAGATCATATAAATCACTTATACCGGAAAGGTACTTTGATTACATCAAACACCACTGCGTAAATGGGTGGCTATAAAGGTGGGATTAAGTATCCGGAATGTATGAGTTGAGGCATATGGATCAACAGTGGGATTTGTCCATCCCGATGACGGATAGATATACTCTTGGCCCTCTCGGTGGAATGTCGTCTAATGTCTTGCAAGCATATGAATAAGTTCATAAGAGACCACATACCACGGTACGAGTAAAGAGTACTTGTCAGGAGACGAGGTTGAACAAGGTATAGAGTGATACCGAAGATCAAACCTCGGACAAGTAAAATATCGCGAGACAAAGGGAATTGGTATTGTATGTGAATGGTTCATTCGATCACTAAAGTCATCATTGAATATGTGGGAGCCATTATGGATCTCCAGATCCCGCTATTGGTTATTGGTCGGAGTGAGTACTCAACCATGTCCGCATAGTTCACGAACCGTAGGGTGACACACTTAAAGTTGGATGTTGAAATGGTAGTATTTGAATATGGAATAGAGTTTGAATATTTGTTCGGAGTCCCGGATGAGATCCCGGACATCACGAGGAGTTCGGAATGGTCCGAGAATAAGATTCATATATAGGATGTCATTTTATGTGAATAAAAATGTCGCGGAAGGTTCTATAGAAGGTTCTAGAAGGTTCTAGAAAAGTCCGGAAGAAACCACCAAGGAAGGTGGAGTCCACATGGGACTCCACCTCCATGGCCGGCCAACCCTAGTGGGGAGGAGTCCCAAGTGGACTCCCCTTAGGGGCCGGCCACCCCCACATGGGAGGTGGAACTCCCACCTTGGTGGGAGTCCTAGCTTGGCTAGGTTTCCCCTCCTATGGAAGGTTTTTGGTTCGGGTCTTATTCGAAGACTTGGACACCACCTCTTGGGGTTCCACCTATATAATGAGGGGCCAAGGGGAGGGGCCGGCCACCCCAAGACCACAGCCTGGCCGCCCCCTGAGTGGCCGGCCACCCCTCCCAAACCCTAGCCGCCCCTCTCCTCCATAGCTCCCGCGTGCTTTAGCGAAGCTCCGCCGGAGTTCTCCACCGCCACCGACACCACGCCGTCGTGCTGCGTCGGATTCAAGAGGAGCTACTACTTCCGCTGCCCGCTGGAACGGGAGGTGGACGTCGTCTTCATCAACAACCGAACGTGTGACCGAGTACGGAGGTGCTGCCCGTTCGTGGCGCCGGAACCGATCGTGATCAAGATCTTCTACGCGCTTTGCAAGCGGCAAGTGAACGTCTACCGCAGCAACAAGAGCCTCATCTTGTAGGCTTTGGAATCTCTTCAAGGGTGAGACTCGATACCCCCTCGTTGCTACCGTCTTCTAGATTGCATCTTGGCTTGGATTGCGTGTTCGCGGTAGGAAATTTTTTGTTTTCTATGCAACGTTATCCTACACACTGCACCATGCTGCTGAGACTCGACGACGCCGACACAACATAAACACACCGCTCCACCTCAGCACCACCACCATCCGTTGTCTGCTCCAAAAACGATGCCCCCAACAGGTAGAACGATGCTACGCGCCGCTATCATCCGATCCGAGAGACCCGGGTCTGGGGTTTCCCCCGGAGCAGCCCAGGTGAGAAGAAACGTAGACTACAGAGACAATACCTTCAACAAGGTAGCGACGAACAGGCACCGCCATCGTCCGCCATGACCAAAATCAGGGCCGGCTTTCACCGGCAGCCACGCCTCGCCGTCGGGGACTATTTGCCGGATCGCGAGAACCGCCAAAATAGCCACAAACTGGTCGATCCCCTCCGGTGAAAGAGGATACCACCACCGCCATGGATTCCTCATGCTGTAGGACCACCCCAGGAGCACCGTCGACTGCCAACGTCGAGGTCGTCGAGGTGCGGATGGCCCGGCCAAACCCATCTGGGCTCAGATCGGACCCTCTTGCCCCACGCCGCACCCGTCACCGGAAGACCCCCTGGATCCCAGGCCACCTCCGTCGCCTGCAGATGGTCGCAGATGGCCGGAGCGGGTGCCGCCGCTGCGCTTCCATGGGGACCGAGGATCTCCGCCGCCGCAACCACGCCACACGGGCTTATTCCCGGTGACGCATCCGGTAGCGGCGGCGGGAGGAGAGGCACCAAAGAGGATAGGAGGAGGAGAGGCGGCGGGCACCCCGGTGCGGCGCGGGGCGCCGCCGCATGGGGGTGGGAGATGGGTTTCTCACGGGGGTCAATGCTATAATAAATTCATAAAAAACAAATGATGTTTAAATAGTACATGACACTATTCACTTATGTATGTTCTTTTTGCACAGGTCACATATGATCATATTTTGAAATAAAAAATTCAGGTTCACAACATATACCATAATCAATGTCGGCAATTTGGGTTTACATTTTCCGGATACTTGGAAGTGTCACAAAAAAATAAGGTATACCCGCAACTAGTTGCGGAATATTTGCACTCATAGAAAGCTATCGACACCAGGTCCTCATATGTCACAACGCCTACAATCTTTAGAAAGTAATAATTGCTGTTTTCCGATGCATATATTCCCAAATAGCCACCAACTCACTACCTCCATCTAATTATTAATCACTGCCTGGGATAGCTGCGTACCACAATATGGCCCATAGCCCTATAAATTCACTACAACTGTAGATAGATCTCCCGGACGCATATATGGTCGTTTTGGTGTTGCACATCACCGGATGGAGTTCCACAACGGGAGCTTTGGCAGCATTTTCAAGCTGTGGCTTGCCGCCACCCTTGCTTTCCTCCTGCTATTGTTGCTCGTCAGCCAGGGGTGGTCGCCGGTGGACATGATGGCAGCGTCTCGTCGGCAACGAGCAACTACTCCCACAGGCAGAAACTCTGACGAGGTATAGTGTTTCATGTGCTTGGTCTCGGTATGGTGATGTGCATTTCGTTTGGGTTTAGCATGGTCTTGTTCATTCAGCTCTCGGCCGACCCCGTGAGCTCTAGCATCTTTTATAACGAATCAGGATGCCCTGTTTTCCATTAATTTCATATTTGAAACAAGCAGCTCAAAAGCAAATCTAGCATCTTTTTTCCAACTGCTAAACAAATCTTCAGGCTAATCAGTCGATAAAGTTTGAAATATTTTCATTTAGAATTAATAAATATGTCTTTATAAATCGGAAAATCCATCCAGATAAATAAATATCTTTGTACCGTTTGCTCTTTGTGTATAAAAAGTAAAATCGCACCGATGCTTTGCCTACTGTACAGGTCAAGAAAATATATCAAAAAAAATGAGGTATTTGCGTGGACCCAACAGTTAATTAGGATGTTCAAATGGACTTGTTGCAAGGGAATAATAACTGAGTAGAACATATGAGGAATAAAACATTTTTATAGGAAAATACAACATTTATTAATGATCACTTTTTTTGTGAAACTTTATAATGATCACTGAAATGGTCAATAAACACATGGAAGTTTATATGATGATTTTTTTTTGGAACGAGTTGGAAGACTTTTTCAACAAGCACAAATTGGCACGTGACAAAAAGGAACACTGCCGTTTTAGGCAGTATCATATTGGACCCTGTGTAAGAAAGAAAACGCAGCATATATAACAAGTGTACAGTATAGCTATCTTTGGATTTGCGTAGTTCTCTTTTCCAGGAAACTTACTCTGGAAGAGTTCTTGGTGGGTGACCTGAAAAGGAAAGAAAAAACGTCTAGCTCTCACATCTTTTTTTGTGCTTGTAAAAGGAGCACGAGTCCAACGCTATCCGAAACGCCCAAATATTCAAATATTGCTCCAAATTAATTTTGTAATCATCATTAATTGTGCAGTACATTAATCTACTCCAATACAGTACAATAACCATCTTGTTCCTGCATACAGAAAAATGAAGAGATAATTTTTGACGAAAGTTATGACGAGACATTGACACCGTTTGGACTGCACTCCCAGTCCAATTTTGCAGGTTTAGCCGAGCTTCTGCCCAAGGTTGCCACGGACGACCGGACGGTGATAATCACGTCGGTGAACGAGGCGTTCGCGCGGCCGGGTTCCCTCCTCGACCTCTTCCGTGAGAGCTTCTACGCCGGCGAGAAGATCAACCACCTGCTGGACCACCTCGTCGTGGTCGCTATCGACGCCGCGGCGTACCAGCACTGCCGGCGCGTGCACCCGTTCTGTTACCTTCTCCAAGCGAACACATCCATGAACCTGAGCTCCGCCAGTAACTACATGAGCGACCCCTACGTGGAGCTCGTCTGGGCCAAGCTCGAGCTGCAGCAGCGGGTCCTCCAGCTGGGCTACAACTTCCTCTACACGGATGTGGACATCGTGTGGTTCCGCGACCCGTTCCGGCACATCGGGGTGCACGCGGACATGGCCACGTCCTCCGACCTCTACTTCGGCGACCCCGACGACATCGACCGCAGCTGGCCCAACACCGGGTTCTACTACGTTAAGGCGACGAACCGGACCGTGGAGATGCTGCGGCGGTGGCGGGCGGCGAGGTGGCGGTTCCCGCGGGGCCACGAGCAGACCATCTTCAACCACATCAAGCACGAGCTCACCGCCGCCGACGGCGACCTGCGGGTGCGGCTCCAGTTCCTCGACACGGCCCGCTTCGGCGGCTTCTGCCAGCTCTTCCGCAACGACATGGCGAAGGCGTGCACCATGCACGCCAACTGCTGCGTGAGCCTGGGGAACAAGCTGAGCGACCTCCGGGACGTGCTCGGGCAGTGGAGAAACTACACGGTGATCAAGCCGGCGGAGAGGAGGAGGATCTTCGAGTGGCGCGTCCCGGCCAAGTGCGGGACGCCGGACAAGAGGGCGGCGCGGGCACCTGATTCGGACCGGCGCGCGATCAGTTGATCAATCGACTGCTGATGCATCGTGGCGTGATGCTTTGGACTTTGATTTGTGGTAGAAAAACTAATGCATGTAGACATTGGAAATTGTATGATTTTGACCAGACTTGGACTCTCAAGCCTTCTGGCTCAAGGCTACAGGCGGGCCTACAAACGAAAGACGAGTTTTGTTTTCAACTTCCAACTTCGGAAGCAACCGAGAATTCGGTACGCAAATTGACTTAGCTACCCAAAACGTTTAGGAACAGAGAGGGAGAGATGAACAAAAAGTATGCGCGCGTAACTGGTATTCCCCTTCGTTGAAAAATATAGGAAACGGTGTGTTGTTTTACCGAATCAGACAAACTCTCCAAGGCCGAGGAAGCGGCAACAGGAGCAGCCCGAAGGAAACAGCCAAAGCCGGAATTTCACGTCCGAGCACGCGCAGGACATCATTGCTTGGCAGCTTGAACATATTTGGTCGTCGTTTGAAGAGATCAACACAAAAACAGCCATCTAAAGTTTCCTACCCGTGTCTAAAAATATGTGTCTCACTTTTATCTAGACACGGATATATCAAGATGCATTTTAGTTAGAGATACATCTATATATGTAGATAAAGTTGAGACATCTATTTTCAGACAGATGAAATAGTAGTTTAAATACCTAACTACATACCGGCTGGCCGGGTAGTTGACTAGTTGCACCTTGTACGTAGTTTCCATTTTGACTCACCAGCGCCACTCTGTGGTGGACATGTCGACGATCGACATGGTGGGCAGCCTGAGCCTGAGAATGCAGCACAACGGCGTCAGCCACTCGGTTTCATTCCTCCTCGAGGCCCTCCTTCCCACCTTCATGTTCTTCTTCTTCGCCTCTGGGCTCCGACCGACTCGGAGAGAAGTTGGCAAGCATCTCGAACTTGGGGGATGTATTGGGCTATCGGCTCATCAGTGGATGAGCCACGCAAACCATTTTTATTTTAAAGGGTGTGATTAATTTTGAGTCGACTGAGAATTAACTCTCGGTAACGTCATCCATATTTAAGTAGAAAAATCTCAGTTAGATAGAATTAGTTTAAACATAATGATTTTCTTGTAGTCAAGTCTCCTCGTCTATAAATACCTCTATATAAGGGCCATCACAATACAACACACAACATAGGGATACGCCCTGTTTTACAGCAATCTCATATGCAAATATTTATTTTTACTTGTGATTATGTTGCAACTCATGACTAACATAAATCACAACACAATCTTATGGTTTAGGAGTCGATGATAACTAAGCCAATTCTCAGCCGACTGAGAATTAGCAAAACCGTATTTTGAAACTGTGTGTAATTGTCTTGCACATCACATACCCATTTTAATCAAAATTGTGTGCGGTAAACATCGGTATAAAGTCATTTAAGTGGGTAATCATGAGGGGCACCAACTTGGCGAGGGGGCACCCGCTGCCCTTCGGACGCCTAGGACCGGCTGCCGCCCCTCCAAAGGTCGATGCGGCCAAGGGTGGGCCGGCAATCCCAAACCCTAAGGCCCACTCTCCGGGAGGGGGGGCCAAGGGGAGGGGCTGGCGATATGGGCCCTATGGAGCCCGCCGGTTCCCTTGGGGCCAAGTGGCATGGGTCTGCCTCCTCCCCTCTCTTCCATCGAAACTCTTCCCGCTTTTCTTCTGGTGTCACTGGACACTTCTAGATTCCACAAGACTAGGTTTTCCCCTATATGAAATATCACCGGAATGATCCTGGGTATAATTCCATATATATGGTAACACCATAACACTTCCGATGATACCTGAATCACCTATGACATGCTCATAGTGATTTCGGAAGTCTTCTCTCTTAGTCATAAATCTCCGAAACAATTCCTGATGCTGTCGGAACTATTCCGAACATCTATTATCAACCACATACCATAAATAATACACTCGCAACAGATTGTACAACCTTAAGTGTGTGACCTGATAGGTTCGGTATAGCGCAGTGGGATCTGGACATCCACATTGGCTCCTTTGCATACTCGAAGAACTTAGTGAACCTTCCGTGTTGTTATATGTCATACCCCTTTGTTACATAATATGTTGATAACCCAAGGTGAGATTTTGGTCGTCCCGTAATCAACTCTTGATTACTATACATGTTATCCTCGATCTTGTATCAACACTCCTTTTCTCGTTTGGTGTATGTTGACGATGCACTGTGATCACTATCACAAGGTGTTTGCACAAACATGTTACTTGACATCGCAATACCAAGAGGACCCAAGTCATATCTCTCCTTTTTCAGGAGGAACAAACCACAAACTTGAATCATTAGGTTTCCCTCACCTTCAAATACACTTGAGTCTTAACCTTCCCAACCCTCGGGGTTAACCGGTGAGGGTGGATGAGATCAAAGCATACCCCCCGATATGAGTCACCATGATATCCTCATGGTCAAACGACTTATACATAATTAACACTTAAATATATTTGCTATTAACCATAAGAATGACCCATAGCATATCCGTGACTTGGATTTGTTCAGTACGATTGTTCAGCCAAAAAATTCACCCTCATTGTTGTTCAACTAAATAATTCACCCTCGTTGTTGTTCAACATAGCCATACTCATGATCAGAAAAGCTTGATCTTGTCACAACGAAGAGCTAGTTTTATTAGAGGCATAACTAGAAACTATTTATTTCTTGTTTATCTCTCTACACCTACTAGTGAGCATCTATTCGAATCCCATATTCGAGGAACACCGTAGTTATAGCATAAATCACAAATTTAATAGTAAACATAGAGTTATAGATACTTCCCCCGGTCGTAATAAATTGATGCTAGTCGTGCACACGAATGGCCTACGTACCTAGTTTTGTTACGTTCATTAAAGGCGACCTGAGGGAGCAATAAATAACTCTTATTATTATTTCCCCTAGGACATAATTCCTTCACGTAACCGGGGGGGGGGGGGGGGTTCACTCGGCCCAAACATTGCGGCGACAAGTCTCGCTCCGCTTGTGTGAAGTTAACCTCTTTTACAAATATGAATTATACTGTGACAACGAGTTTCATCCTCCGAGACTATGGTGTTGTGACGAGCTTCGTCCTCGAGAGACGGTGCTGCTGCGGCGAGCTTCATCCTCGAACAAGGCGGTGTTGCGATCCTCGGAGCGGCGGCGGTATGACAAAGACATGAGCGATGTGCTTGATGTCGACCATGCGTGAGACGGATAAGAAACACAATTTTTTTCTGAATACTGTCGTGCCGTTGGGGCTGACTGGGCCCCACTCACGTGTGCAAAGAAAGTCACCTGTACGGTTGTACACATGGGTGCTCTGTACAGATCTAACGGACGAGTTGTTCTGCGCTGGAACATATTTGGTCGTCGTTTGAAGAGATCAACACATAGCGAGACACGCACCCGAACCTTAAATACCTACCGACCAGCCTACTGGATGGAAGTTGTACCTTGTAGGCAGTTCGAACCCATTTTGACTCGCCGCCGCTCTGCCCATTGGTGTCAACATGGTGGGCAGCCTTAGCCTGAGCAAGCAGCATAACGGCGTCAGCCACTCGGTGGCGTTCCTCCTTGGGGCTCTCCTCCCCACCTTGCTGCTCTTCTTCCTCGCCTCAGACCGGCTTGGCGAGAAGCTGGCAATCATCTCGAGCTTGGGGAATGGATCAGCTCATCAGAAGATGAGCCACGCAAACATCTCCGACGACGGCACGGCCGGTGAAAAGGTTAGGCTTGATTAATTAGCACATCGTCACGGCACACATATACACACCGTTAGCAGTGTGTTCGTGCACCCGGAATTAATCACGTTCATGTCTGAACTGAAAGTCCATAACATTCTTTGTGTCATGTACGTATGCAGGAGGACAGATTCCCAGGGCTGGCGGAGCTGCTGCCGAAGGTTGCGACGGACGACGGCACGGTGATCATCACGTCGGTGAACGAGGCGTGGGCGGTGCCGGGCTCCCTCCTCGACCTCTTCCGCGAGGGCTTCAAGAACGGCGAGGGCACCGCGCACCTCCTCAACCACACCCTCATTGTCGCGGTGGACGCCGGCGCCTTGGCACGCTGCCAGGCCGTGCACCCGCACTGCTACCTCCTCGAGGTCAAGTCGGCCGACGTCACCTCGGCCAACCGCTTCATGACCAAGAGCTACCTCGAGCTCGTATGGGCCAAGCTCTCCCTCCAGCAGCGCGTCCTTGAGCTTGGCTACAACTATCTCTTCACCGTAAGCAACCTGCATAACTCCAGACATGCAGTTTATACATTATTTCATGTGGTTTTCCAATTTATGTGTCCCAGGAGAAATTTGTAAATCGGTAGTACCAGGATCGACTAACATCACGCAAACTTTATATGTTTTGAAGTATGAAATCAATTACCTTGCTAACCATGCATAGAAAACCATTTTTCATTATCGTTGACCGGCCGGGGAAGAACATTTCATTACTTCGATTGACATGCCGTACGTATTCAAATGCTCCGATAATGATGTTTGCAGGATGTGGATATCATGTGGCTGCGCAACCCGTTCCGGCACATCAACCTCTACGCCGACATGGCCGTCTCCACCGACCGTTTCAACGGCAAAGCCGAGGACCTGACCAACGCGCCCAACACCGGCTTCTACTACGTAAAGTCGACGAACCGGACGGTCGAGATGCTGATGCGGTGGCGGGCGGCGAGGCCGCGGTTCCCTCCGACCCACGACCAGGCTGTCTTCAACGAGATCAAGGGCGAGCTCGCCGCCGGCGAACTACAGATCAAGTTCGTGTTCCTCGAGACGACGCTCTTCGACGGTTTCTGCCAGTTCCACGGCGAGATGGACAGGGTCTGCACGATGCACGCCAACTGCTGCATCGGGCTCGAGAACAAGGTGCACGACCTGAGGAACATGGCCGCCGTATGGAAGAACTACACGAGCCAGACAGCGTCGGAGAAGATGAGCGGCAAACTTAGGTGGCCGGTACCCACCAAGTGCGAAGCTTCGATGAGATCATGACAGCGCTGACAATATTAAGTCTGGTCGCGGTATGTACAGTAGAAGGTGAAAGTTTATTATTCTTTCAGTCTCTATTTTGGAGAAATTAATTTTTTTTTTGCGGAATTGCTAGATCTTAATAGACTTAGAACAAAGCTCGTGCACAATAGACTTCTGCAACTTCGAATTTGCATCGTGATTTGTGTACTTATGTTACGAGTTTGCTTGCAAGTGAAAATTTATTAGTTGCAAGTGGGGAAGTGAGGTTACAACAACGAAAAATGCATTGGAATCACTAGATTTACTTTGTGATCCATGCTAATGAGGAGTTACAACATGGGCTGGAACTGAGATTTGATGACATCATTCTATTGAGAATTGGTCACAATTTTTTTTGCAGAGACGAACTTAGATTAAAGTCGGTGAAAACCACATGAAACATGCACCATGCTTCAAATTTGAAGAAAAAACTTAATGGTGAAAAGGTAGAGTACTACAAATGCGGAAAATTTCAAGCTAAAACCAAGGTTTTTGGTAGAAAAAATTTCAGAGGGGGCCAGGATTTCTGGTAACCATGATTACCGGAGATAACTAGTTAAATACCGAATGAGATTCTCGAAAGAAAGAAATTCAAACTAGAAAATATCTAAATATTTTAAATATATTGCTTGGAGGAGGAGGGAGGGAAAGTTCCGTACCAAGAAAATTATATTCAGGTGGGGACTTCCTCCCCAGGTAACCATTCAAAAGAAAGAAAAAAAAAACATACCAATGGAATGAATATGTGTTCTGTCCCCGTTTAAAGAAATGAATGAGTCGGAACATCGAAATTTTGCATGTCTATGAAACCATCGTTCCTAACCATCGTTTCCGTAAAAAATTGTTATAACGTGGCTTCCACGGATAATGTGGCTTCATCTCATTATAGCCTGCGGACAAAAAAAGAGGTACTTATATTGCATTAAAATCGAACACTTCCTAGAGTGCAACTTCAAGCAAATTATTGTGCAACTTCAGATGACCAAAAATCACCGAAATTTCAGATAACTAAGAATTAGCATTAAATTTACATGTAAATCAAGCTATATCCACGTTTAGGCACGGTAATAGGTCAGCCAGAGGACGTGGGCATAGCCCAGTGGTTGGGGTCGCAGTGGCGCACCCCAACGATCAGAGTTCAAATCCTGTCATGAGCGAATTTCTAGAATTGTCACGCCGAGGTTCCGCTTCTACTATATCATTTAGTGTCTAGTTCATCTTAGCACTAATTCATTTTTTTTTTTTGGTAATAGGTCAGCCATGACGGCCGGGTCAACTGATCAACTGTACCCCTCGTTGCAACCTTGACCGTGTGATGTTACAAGGTAAATCGGCCGGCCGGCCGGGAAGCTTCTCACCTCATGCCCGGTACACAAAATCTTCACGTCAACAGGAAAAGTATTACAGGGGCGGTTTACTCTGTCTTGTCCACAATGACCACAACAATGGAACTCTCCGCATCATCATTTCAAAACTGGTGATAGTGATACATGCGTGCCGTGCGTACTCGATCGTCTCCCGAAATTCAGCAAGTTGCCTGGCTGGAGTACAAAGTCCAAGCTACAAACTTCTGACGGCATCCATATATACAACTAAACGTGTTAGTTTAAAAGTCCTGGAAATTTCAAAACAACCACTCTCTATTAGGACTTTTTCCGCACATTGTATTGTATCCATGGATCGTTGACGAGTTATTGATGGCGAAGAGAAAAGGCAAAACTGGTCGTCGTGGATGTAGTCGAATAAAATTGAGGAGTCCTGCCAAGACCCTCCGAGAAAAACTTAATTTCTCAGAGAGGGAGGGAGGGAGGGAGGGAGGGAGGGAGGGAGGGAGAGAGAGTTATAATGTACATACTTTTCACCTAGGTTTAGGGGTGTAAACGGATAGGATAATTTCCGTGCCAAAAGCGGCTCCAAATTCGTTTTAAGGTATCCATATCTCATTTTAAAAAATCGGGAGGATTAGGATATCCAATTCCGCAGTGGTGATCTAAAAACGGTGTAGGATATGGTATAACAAATAGCATGCGGATATGGATTATCTGCAGTTTAATTAGGATAACCCGAAGGTTTTAAACCGGAGAATCCGACTTTTGATTCGAATGCCAAAGCCAATCTCACAAGGTTAGTAGTTACTCCCTCCGTCCCAAAATATAAGGCATCTAAGGATTAGTTAAAAGTCAATATTTTTAAAGTTTGACCAAGTTTATACACAAAAATATAAATATTTACACTACTAAATTATTATCAATAGATTCACCTTAAAGTATATTTTCTTAATATGTCAATTTGATATTGTAGATGTAAATATTTTTTCCTAAATATTTGGTCAAAGTTTGTATGGTTTGACTTTCGACCAATCCTTAGACGCCTTATATTTTGGGACGGAGGGAGTATTGAGTTACCAAATTTATTTGGTGAGCATGTTTAGCTCTAAATTTATACCAATGATTAAGTTTTAGCGTATTGAGAATCTTTTTTCTTAACTACATAGGACTAAAATTTTAAATCCCTCTCGAGATTTGCAAAACCTATAATTATCTAACAATGAGAGATATATCTGACTATTTTCGTTTCCGATCCAAGTCCATCCCATTTCCGATTCGAATCAGCGGTGCGGTATATCCGCATTCGAATCCGAAACCGGTCAAAATCTGCTCCGATCTGAATCCGAGAAAAAATTATGGTAAGAGATATGGTACGAGCAAAATTCGATCCGATCCTTTGAGCTGTTGCACGCTGTATATATAAGAGAGCTAATTACACCAAAGGTCCTACAACTTGTTCATCATGTGAAGGTTTAGTCCTACATCTTGCAAAACGTGTAGCTGCAGTCCTACAACTATCATGTGAAGATTTGGTCCTCAAGCAATTAAGCTGGTGTGTGGCATTATAGTTTTGCAAAAAGACCCTTAATATGTGTATGTAACATGTGATGCCATCTTACATGCGGGTCTCACCTGTCATGGGCTATTTTCGTTTCTGATCCAAGTCCGTCCCATTTCCGATTCGAATCAGCGGTGCAGTATATCCGCATTCGAATCTGAAACTGGTCAAAATCCGCTCCGATCTGAATCCGAGAAAAAATTATGGTAAGAGATATGGTACGAATAAAATCCGACCCGATCCTTTGAGCTGTTGCAAGCTGTATATATAAGAGAGCTAAAACACCAAAGGTCCTACAACTTGTTCATCATATGAAGATTTAGTCCTACATCTTGCAAAACGTGTAGCTGCAGTCCTACAACTTACAAATCATGTGAAGATTTGGCCCTCGAGCAATCAAAAACTGACATGTAGCATTATAGTTTTGCAAAAAGACCCTTAATATGTGTATGTAACATGTGTTGCCGTCTTACATGCGGTTCCCACCTATCGGGGGCTAAGAAATTAAATAAAATTTAAACGAGTACAAGTGGTTCGAACTCGCGACCTGCTGATGGCGCTAACTGCCGGTTGGCGCTGAAGCACATATATACATTAACGTTCTAAGTTGGGAAGTTATGTTGTTATACAAACAATATATGAGGCTTGACCATACATAATTTTTTGTTCTAATTTGGGGAAGACTTGTTTTTATACAAACTAGTAAGTAGTACGAAATAGTAGAAGAATACAACCTTTAAAAAATTATTATTTACTACATGTATATTAAACTCAATTTCCTCATTTAAAGACAAAATACTCTATTATAGAACATAATATACATGTCGAAAAGTATTTTAATCTATTGTATATTTCTCAAATAAAATATAATACCAATGTTTTCACAAAGTTTACATGTCCATGTTTCTCCCATATTTTACTTACTACGCGAGTTGTAGTAAAAAATGGAATACACAATTAAAAACATGTAGAATACATTTAGATAATATATCAAAGACGATTTTAAGTTACCAGTTAGTTATCAATGTGTCTAGTAAAGTTCACAAGTGACATATTCTCATGTATTCTACCTATAAATATAATTCTTTTTCAAGAAATGGTCCTTAGCGTCGACTTAAAAATAGTTATTTTTTAGTCATCATAGGAAGAAGAGAACTTGTAAAAAGAATACTCCGAGGCCATGAAAAATATATCTATTTATAAAATCTAGGCTTGCAATAATGAATCGTGCACTATGAAATTTTAAAAAGTGTTATAGATCTAACCAAATTGGGGTGTACATTACTTATTTTTTTATGGACAGCTCCGAGGCCAAGGAAAAAAATGCTCTGAGGCTAGGGAAATATATCTATTTATGGCGCTTTCAATAACAAATCGTGTACTATGAAGTTTAAAGAAACGTGTTCCAGATCTAGCAAAATTGGGGTGTACGTTACCTAGTTCTTATGGGCAGCTCTGACGCCAAGAAAGAAAATACTCCGAGACCAAGGAAAATGTATCTATTTAATTATGGCGCTTGTAATAACAAATCGTGCGCTATGAAGTTTTAAAAAACAAATGCTTTGTCGCCAAAATTGTATACACTAAACTAGTTTAGAACAAAGAGCCATGCCTTTGTATTTCACACTTGACCCAAAAATCATTTACCGGAATAGTTTATTTTCTATATCCTTAATTTCGTTAGGATACATGCATAAAGCTCTCAAGAAAAATGAAAGCATGCATCCATCTTCTATATTCAATCAAAGTGAAAAGGACAACATGCATCCATCACTCTTCTTAAATTACATGTTGTACTTTCCAGCTAAAAAAAATGTGCGTGCTGCTAAAGAAAAAATCGAGTAGTTTCATACCTCGTGAAAGGTAGTGAAATATTAATCTAATCTATCTATATATTAGATAATTCCTCCATATTAGATTTTATATATTTCGTAGCTCCCTGCCAGGTGGGACTCGCATGTAAGACGGCTGCACAAGTTACATGCGCAAATTTAAAATATTAAGGGTCTTTGTGCAAAAAACTATAACGTCATATGTCAGGTTTTCATTGATTGAGGACCAAACATTCACATGATTTATAAGTTGTAGGACCGCGGCTACACGTTTTGCAAGATGTAGGATTAAATCTTCACATGATAAACAAGTTGGAGGACCTCTAGTGTAATTAGCTCTATATAAGAAGTTTATCAAGACATTATTTTTTTAAACCCAAGGTCATGTGCACCATGTTGACACAACCTGGATGCAGGATGTTTTTTTTAACATGGAGCGCCCCAGAGGGGCTAGAACCTACATGACTAACAATGATGCATGTGCAAGTTATTAAAAAGGATCCTAGAAAAAAAAGAAAATTACATATGCATCCCTAGCATTTGTAAGAAGGACCTTGCTAAAAAATGGAAAACGCAATCTAGTCCTCCTTATTCTCCATCGCGGACCAAATAGTTCGGCACGTTGCAGCCATGGACATCGATGGGGACAACACCACTTGTCTTTGTCCCGGCAAAGCCCTCAGCGACCGAGTTGCGGGATGGTTCGAGAGGCATGCTATTCCGAGAGTTGAGCATGTAGTCCATCGGATAATCACTACTACCTCCGTTAGGATTATAAGGCCTCCATGTATCCCTAGATCATAAATTTAACTAACATACGTGGAGTACTGATAACACCCAAATGCATGGGGATCACCGTAGTACAATTCGATAAGTATTTGAGTGTCGAACCCACGAGGAGCTGAAGGTAAACTATCTATTCTCTAAAGCCCTGTAACTCACTTATATGGTCTTCTATGCAAAGCTAGTATCTATAGTGTGTTTGTGTGTGTGGAGAGCTTTCTGTTATAAAACTATATGTGTTGAAATTAAATTGCAATGAGTAAAACTAATGCAAGAAAAGTAAAGTGCAGTAAAAGTAAAATGAGATGAAGTGAAGTGAAGTGGAGTAATTCAAGGGAGTAAGTGTTCTACAAATTGCTGCTCCATTTGTGTGGTTGTCATAATTAATGAAACACAAAGATAGTTTTTTTATTGTTTCTTCTAACGAGGAGCCGTGAATAATTTTAGCCATATACATGAGCAAATACACCCCTAGTGATTGATTCCAAGGCAATTAAGGGGAAACGAAAGAATTATTAAGACATAAAGTCCAACCACCACATTTAGATCTAAGGTCCGCATGATAATACCTCTGTTGATTAACCATGAACTAATACAATATGCATCTCTAGTACTTGGGATTCGGTTTCTATCAAACTTCGAATATCCCTCATCCTATCAACATGCAACGGTGACAACTTTGTGCATCACCAATATATGTGTGCACTAATATGTTGGTACAACAAGATCATCATAGAAGATAACATATACTTGTATGCAACCATCACAAACTATCTCACAATTGCCATGAACAAGTCACTACTCAAACAAAGACTTGGAGACACAAAATACCATGGGAAATTGATAGATTGTAATACACGTCATGTTTGCCAAGAGATTAAAAACGGTAGATGAAGATGTTGATATAGAAGTTGATGAAGAGGAGCACCGTGGAGAATATGGCGATGAATATCCCCGTGGCGGCGGCCCGGCGCGCGGCTCCTGGAGGGGCGGCGGCCCTAGGGGTAGCGGCACCTTCCCCTTGTTGACGTGTAAAGCACACGCCCGTTGGGAACCCCAAGTGGAAGGTGTGATGCGTACAGCAGCAAGTTTCCCTCAGTAAGAAACCAAGGTTTATCGAACCAGTAGGAGATGAAGGCCACGTGAAGGTTGTTGGCGGAGGAGTGTAGTGTGCGACGCAACACCAGGGATTCCGGCGCCAACGTGGAACCTGCACAACACAATCACAGTACTTTGCCCCAACTTAACAGTGAGGTTGTCAATCTCACCGGCTTGCTGTAAACAAAGGATTAAATGTATAGTGTGGAAGATGATGTTTGTTTGCGAATAACAGTAAAGAACAAGTATTGCAGTAGATTGTATTTCAGATGTAAAAGAATGGACTGGGGTCCACAGTTCACTAGTGGTGTCTCTCCATTAAGATAAATAGCATGTTGGGTGAACAAATTACAGTTGGGCAATTGACAAATAGAGAGGGCATAACAATGCACATACAAATCACGATGACTACTATGAGATTTAATTAGGGCATTACGACAAAATACATAGACCGCTATCCAGCATGCATCTATGCCTAAAAAGTCCACCTTCAGGTTAGCATCCTGATGTCTACGGGTGCTTCTATTCTTGTAGACAGTGTTGGGCCTCCAAGAGCAGAGGTTTGTAGAACAGCAGCAAGTTTCCCTTAAGTGGATCACCCAAGGTTTATCGAACTCAGGGAGGAAGAGGACAAAGATATCCCTCTCAAGCAACCCTGCAATCACGATACAAGAAGTCTCTTGTGTCCCCAACACACCTAATACACTTGTCAGATGTATAGGTGCACTAGTTCGGCGAAGAGATAGTGAAATACAAGTGGTATGAATGAATATGAGCGAGTAGTAACGGCGCCAGAAAAGTGCTTGCTGGCGTACGATTGATGGTAGTAATATTGCGGGAAGTAAAGATGCGATAAAACAAGAAACAAGCGATGATTGCAGTATTTGGAAACAAGGCCTAGGGATCATACTTTCACTAGTGGACACTCTCAACATTGTAATCATAAAGGGATATAAATAAGCACTTCACTATGCTACTACGAATTACTCTCGGCAAGATAACGAACACTAATTCATCATCTAGGCAAACCTTAAAGATGTATTCCCAAGTACTAATGAACACCCCACGCTGTCACGTTGAGCATTCACAGGAGGTACTAACACACCACAATTTCATAGAGACATCCAACTCAAATCATAACTCAGTGAATAAGTATTCTATGAAATATAGCCTAAGAGACCCACACGGTGCACACACTGTCACCTTTACACACGTGGGACAAGGAGTCTCCGGAGATCTCATAAGTAAAATTCACTTGAATAGCATAATGACATCTAGATTACAAACTCATCATATGGATCTCAATCATGTAAAGCAGCTCATGAGATCATTGTATTGAAGTACATGGGAGAGAGATTAACCACATAGCTACCGGTACAGCCCTTAGCCTCGATGGAGAACTACTCCCTCCTCATGGGAGACAAGCAGCGTTGATGAAGATGGCGGTGGTGTCGATGGAGGAGCCTTCCGGGGCACTTCCCCGTCCCGGCGGCGTGCCGGAACGAGACTCCTGTCCCCCGGATCTTGGCTTCGCGATGGCGGCGGCTCGGAAGGTTTCTCATACCGTGGCTTTTCCGTATCAAGGTGTTAGGTCGGGGACCTTTAAATAGGCGAAGAGGCGGAGTCGGAGGGCCGACGAGGCGACGACACGATAGGGGCGCGGCCCAGGCCATGGCCGCGCCGCCCTATCATCTGGGCCCACCAGGGCTCCCCTCTGGTGGCTCTCGGGTGTTCTGGAAGCTTCGTGGAAAAATAGGATGCTGGGCATTGATTTCGTCCGATTCCGAGAATATTTCCTTACTAGGATTTCTGGAACCAAAAACAGCAGAAAACAGCAGCTGGCCCTTCGGCATCTCGTCAATAGGTTAGTTCCGGAAAACGCATAATAATGACATATAATGTGTATAAAACATGTGAGTATCATCATAAAAGTAGCATGGAACATAAGAAATTATAGATACATTTGAGACGTATCACATCCGCACCCCTTCCAGTATTAAGTTGCAAACAACAGACAATTGCATTAAGTATGGTGCGTAATGTAATCAACACAAATATCCTTATACAAAGCATTGATGTTTTATCCCTAGTGGCAACAACACATCCACAACCTTAGAACTTTTCATCACTCGTCCTGCATTCAATGGAGGCATGAACCCACTATCGAGCATAAATACTCCCTCTTGGAGTTACAAGTATCAACTTGGCCAGAGCCTCTACTAGCAACAGAGAGCATGCAAGAACATAAACAACACATATATGATAGATTGATAATCAACTTGACATAGTATTCCATATTCATCGGATCCCAACAAACACAACATGTAGCATTACAAATAGATGATCTTGATCATGATAGGCAGCTCACAAGATCTAACATGATAGCACAAGAGGAGAAGACAACCATCTAGCTACTGCTATGGACCCATAGTCCAGGGGTGAACTACTCACACATCAATCCGGAGGCGATCATGGTGATGAAGAGTCCTCCGAGAGATGATTCCCCTCTCCGGCAGGGTGCCGAAGGCGATCTCCTGAATCCCCCGAGATGGGATTGGCGGCGGCGGCGTCTCTAGAAGGTTTTCCGTATCGTGGCTCTCGGTAATAGGGTTTTCGCGATGGAGAGTTTAAGTAGGCGGAAGGGCAGAGTCGGAGGGCTGACGAGGGGCCCACACCATAGGGCGGCGCGGGCCCCTCCTTGGCCGCGCCGCCTTATGGTCTGGCCACCTCGTGGCCCCACTTCGTATGCTCTTCGGTCTTCTGGAAGCTCCGTGGAAAAATAAGACCCAGGGCGTTGATTTCGTCCAATTCGAGAATATTTCCTTTGTAGGATTTCGAAACCAAAAACAGCAGAAAACAACAGAATCGGCTCTTCGGCATCTTGTCAATAGGTTAGTGCCGGAAAATGCATAATAATGATGTAAAGTGTGTATAAAACATGTGAGTATTGTCATAAAAGTAGCATGGAACATAAGAAATTATAGATACGTTTGAGACGTATCACCCCTTCTTTTTCTTTGGACTTAGTGCTGGTGTTTAGGAGGTTCTCCCCTCCTTGACGACTGCCAAGGAGAAGGATTTTCGTCACAATGGATGTAGGGCTTCCTTGTTGTTCAAACACCTCACCAGAAAATATCTAGACTCTAGAGAGATCAATCATGCAAACCAAATTTTAACAAGCTTCTATGTAGTTCTTCATTAATAGGTGCAAAGTACAAGATGCAAGAGCTTAAACATGATCTATATGAGCACAACAATTGCCAAGTATCAAATTATTCAAGACATTATACCAATTACCACATGAAGCATTTTCTGTTTCCAACCATAATAATGATGAACAAAGTAGTTTCAACCTTCGCTATGAACATTAAAAGTAAAGCTAAGAACACATGTGTTCATATGCAACAGCGGAGCGTGTCTCTCTCCCAAACAAAGAATGCTAGGATCTGATTTTATTCAAACAAAAAAAAACATACAGACGCTCAAAGTAAAGCTCATAAGATGTGACGGAATAAAAATATAGTTTCACTAGAGGTGACCTGATAAGTTGTCGATGAAGAAGGGATGCCTTGGGCATCCCCAAGCTTAGATGCTTGAGTCTTCTTGAAATTTGCAGGGATGAACCACGGGGGCATCCCCAAGCTTAGACTTTTCACTCTTCTTGATCATATTGTATCATCCTCCTCTCTTGACCCTTGAAAACTTCCTCCACACCAAACTCAAAACAAACTCATTAGAGGGTTAGTGCATAACAAAAATTCACATATTCAGAGGTGACATAATCATTTTTAACACTTCTGGACATTGCACAAAGCTACTGAAAGTTAATGGAACAAAGAAATCCATTCAACATAGCAAAACAGGCAATGCGAAATAAAAGGCAGAATCTGTCAACACAGAACAGTCCGTAAAGACGAATTTTTCTGGGGCACTTAACTTGCTCAGATGAAAAAGCTCAAATTTAATGAAAGTTGCGTACATATCTGAGGATCACGCACGTAAATTGGCAGATTTTTTTTAGTTACCTACAGACGGGGCTGCTAAATTTCGTGACAACAAGAAATCTGTTTCTGCGCAGTAATCCAATTCTAGTATCAATCTTACTATCAAAGACTTTACTTGGCACAACAATGCAATAAAATAAAGATAAGGAGAGGTTGCTACAGTAGTAACAACTTCCAAGACTCAAATATAAAACAAAAGTGCAGAAGCAAAATAATGGGTTGTCTCCCATAAGCGCTTTCTTTAACGCCTTTCGGCTAGGCGCAGAAAGTGTGAATCAAGTATTATCAAGAGATGAAGCATCAACAGAGGGGTTTGGAGTTTTCTCAACTATGTATTGTATCTTATCTATGTAAGTTTCAGAGGCCCCTTTTTCATTACTTTTAGGCTTGCTATTCTCATCAAACAAATTTTCAGGAACAAGCCAAGCATAGTTATTTTCTAGAGCTTCATGCATTCCTAGGAGCTTACTAGGTATCGGTACTTTAATCTCCCCACCATCATTAACATTATTAGTGTACTTTATTCTATCCATGTTCATCTTTTCAAGTGTTCTTGCAAAATCGGTGAAAAGACCAAGCCTCTTATGCTTAATAAAAACTTTTCTAGCTTCTTTAGCTATATCACCAAAGAGAGGGGATTTGGTGACTAGGTGTATACATGAGCACCCTCTAGATGCCACACGATCTGCGTTGAGATCCGGTTCTCGTCAAATGGATCTGTTGCCTTGACGTTGTCTTATCCATCGCTAAGCGTACTAGGCGTGGGTCCTACGTAATTTGAAAGTGCATCTAGCCCACTATTTGAATTCAAGAAGGTGGGTCCTACGTGATTTGGAAGTGTTGTTAGTGCTGATGTGGTTTGCTAACCCAACAATGATGGTAACAGTGGATTGCTAGAAGTGACACGTGTCAACCAATGGATGCGTGCTCACGTATACACCCGGTCACCATGCTTCTTTTGTATCACCAAATTCTCTAAGAAGTACATCTAAAACAAAATTTCTCTTTTCTCCCATTTCCATATCAGAGAGTGTAAGAAACATATGCTGGATTATAGGATTGAGATTAACAAATCTAGTTTCCAACATGTGTATTAAACAGAGCAGATAGCACTTTCATAAGTAGGAGCAACTTTTACCAAGGGTGTATCTTCAAAATCTTCATCCATACTAACATGGGTGAAAAATGCTTCTATATTATCTCTTCCAATGATAGACCCTCGTCCTACCGGTATGTCTTTCGAGTGAACTTAGGAGGAAACATGATGAAATAAACAAAAGGTAAATAAAGTAAATGCAAGTAACTAATTTTTTTGTGTTTTTAATATAGAGAACGCAAACAAGACAGTAAATAAAGTAAAACTAGTAACTAATTTTTTTGTATTTTCGATATAGAGAACAAACAAAGCAGTAAATAAAATAAAGTAAAGCAAGACAAAAACAAAGTAAAGAGATTGGATGTGGGAGACTCCCTTGCGGCGTGTCTTGATCTCCCCGACAACGGCGCCGGAAATTTAGCTTATTGACGCGTAAAGCACACGCCCGTTGGGAACCCCAAGTGGAAGGTGTGATGCGTACAACGACAAGTTTCCCTCGCAAGAAACCAAGGTTTATCGAACCAGTAGGAGATGAAGGCCACGTGAAGGTTGTTGGCGGAGGAGTGTAGTGCGGCGCAACACCGGAGATTCCGGCGCCAACGTGGAACCCGCACAACACAATCACGATACTTTGCCCCAACTTATCGGTGAGGTTGTCAATCTCACCGGCTTGTTGTAAACAAAGGATTAAATGTATAGTGTGGAAGATGATGTTTGTTTGCGAAGAACAGTAAAGAACAAGTATTGCTGTAGATTGTATTTCAGATGTAAAAGAATGGACCGGGGTCCACAGTTCACTAGTGGTGTCTCTCCAATAAGATAAATAGCATGTTGGGTGAACAAATTACAGTTGGGCAATTGACAAATAGAGAGGTCATAACAATGCACATACATATCATGATGACTACTATGAGATTTAATCAGGGCATTACGACAAAGTACATAGACCGCTATCCAGCATGCATCTATGCCTAAAAAGTCCACCTTCAGGTTAGCATCCGCATGCATTAAGTATGGTGCGTAATGTAATCAACACAAATATCCTTAGACAAAGCATTGATGTTTTATCCCTAGTGGCAACAGCACATCCACAACCTTAGAACTTTCTGTCACTCGTCCCGATTTAATGGAGGCATGAACCCACTATCGAGCATAAATACTCCCTCTTGGAGTTACAAGTATCAACTTGGCCGGAGCCTCTACTAGCAACGGAGAGCATGCAAGAACATAAACAACACATATATGATAGATTGATAATCAACTTGACATAGTATTCCATATTCATCGGATCCCAACAAACACAACATGTAGCATTACAAATAGATGATCTTGATCATGATAGGCAGCTCACAAGATCTAACATGATAGCACAAGAGGAGAAGACAACCATCTAGCTACTGCTATGGACCCATAGTCCAGGGGTGAACTACTCACACATCAATCCGGAGGCGATCATGGTGATGAAGAGTCTTTCGGGAGATGATTCCCCTCTCCGGCAGGGTGCCGGAGGCGATCTCCTGAATCCCTCGAGATGGGATTGGCGGCGGCGTCTCTGGAAGGTTTTCCGTATCGTGGCTCTCGGTAATAGGGTTTTCGCGACGGAGAGTTTAAGTAGGCGGAAGGGCAGAGTCGGAGGGCTGACGAGGGGCCCACACCATAGGGCGGCGCGGGACCCTCCTTGGCCGCGCCGCCTTATGGTCTGGCCACCTCGTGGCCCCACTTCGTATGCTCTTTGGTCTTCTGGAAGCTCCGTGGAAAAATAAGACCCTGGGCGTTGATTTCGTCCAATTCCGAGAATATTTCCTTTGTAGGATTTCTGAAACCAAAAACAGCAGAAAACAGCAACTAGCTCTTCGCCGTCTTGTCAATAGGTTATTGCCGCAAAATGCATAATAATGATGTAAAGTGTGTATAAAACATGTGAGTATTGTCATAAAAGTAGCATGGAACATAAGAAATTATAGATACGTTTGAGACGTATCACCCCTTCTTTTTCTTTGGACTTAGTGCTGGTGTTTAGGAGGTTCTCCCCTCCTTGACGACTGCCAAGGAGAAGGATTTTCATCACAATGGATGTAGGGCTTCAAAAGGTGAAGATGCAATATTGGTCATGGGATGGATGCCCCTTTGATCCAAGGACACTTGGGCACCTCTAGAACCTTCCTATGACCTCCTATGTCCTTTATGAGCCCATAAACTTATGGCTTGACAGAATCATTCAAATATGGAAAGAGTTGGAGTCAATCACATCACAAATTTTCGGGTTTCCGAAACTGCCTTTGTACCGTTCCGTAAAATGGGCATGTATTTCGCATACAAAATCCATTCGGGGAGTTCTTTACATCAAATTTAAGTTCTAAAAATTCTACACAACTTCTATCTCTTGCGTTTGAGGCCATCTTCGAGTATGTTTTGGGCAATTTTTATAAAGTATCCTGTAGGGATAGATTTCAGGAAACTAGAGATTTCATTATATTGCAACTTTATTATATTTATTGAGACTAACCTATTAATAGTTGCAAAAGTTCATATGTTCATGTATCCATTTTACATGCATCAAGTACTAGAAAAAATGTTTACCAGTGGCGCACTGGTTTTTTCCATCAGTGGTGTGCCACTGCTAGCGCGCCACTCCTAACAACTAGTAGCGGCACACCATCTAGTGTGTCACTGGTAAGGCATATACCAATGGCGTACAATGTGGTGCGTCACTACTAGTTGACAGGTGCACCACAGGTATTTCTGCGAGGTGTGCCACTAGTTTAAAACTAGGTGTGCCACTGCTAATTTTCGAAATCTAGATCTATCACCATTTTTATGATTGGTTTTGCATTTATTTTCCGTTTATTTAATAATTTCTATTTTGCATATGTTTACGCCGCATCTTAGTGGTGGCTCCGCATCTTGGAGAGGATGGGCATGGCCACCGGCGTTGGAGAGGAGGGGCATGGCCGCCGATGTTGGAGAGGAGGGGCGTGGCCGCCGGTGTTGGAGAGGAGAGGTGTGGCCGTCGATGTTGGGCATGATGGACGTGGCCGTCGGCATTGGAGAGGATGGAAGCTGGTGTTGGAGCAGAGGGACACGAAGGAGGGAGGGAGAAGCAGAGAGCAGAGGAGGGAGAAGGGACAAGGGTTGAGGAGGGAGGGAGCACAAAGCAGAGGAGGGAAGAGGGGGAAGGGAGGATGGAGCAGAGGAGGCCGAAGAAGAGGGATGAGATGTAGAGGAGAGGCGGTCGGCGGAGCAGGGAAGAGAAGAAGAGAGGCAGGAGGGAGGAAGAAGAGAGGATAATGGAGGAAAGGGGTTGACTAAGTCATGCACGTAAAGTATACAAACCTCAGCAGAGTGTTAAAAAAAACTAAGTACTTAGTTGTGTCCCAGGTTACGGACAACTTTGAGTAACTGGACCTGGAGCCGCTGGAAGATCTCTCTCATCCTATTTTTTCTAAGTTAAAATCTGAAGGGTGAACTTGGGTAGTATTAAGCTAGACTCTAGTGTCTATCCCTGGTGAGCTAGCGTGATGAGAACTTGGGTTCATGCTCTTAGCTAGATAATTATTTTTCAAAGTCAAATGTTGTTCAAAATTATAGGGAAAAAGTGGCTTTCTGAAGTGACATCTTGTTAATACAATTCAAATGTATTGACCCTTTGGGTTGTAATGTTTTATGTTGCAGGTTCTGACAATGAGTGAGGTTTTGATTAGGTTACAAGTATATCTTCGACATGCTCGCCTATGGCTGATGTCTACGGGAGCTTCTATTCTTGTAGACAGTGTTGGGCCTCCAAGAGCAGAGGTTTGTAGAACAGCAGCAAGTTTCCCTTAAGTGGATACCCAAGGTTTATCGAACTCAGGGAGGAAGAGGTCAAAGATATCCCTCTCATGCAACCCCGCAACCACAAAGCAAGAAGTCTCTTGTGTCCCCAACACACCTAATAGGTGCACTAGTTCGGCGAAGAGATAGTGAAATACAGGTGGTATGAATAAGTAGTAGCAACGGCAACGACACCAGAAAAGTGCTTTGCCCAGGACAGTAAACAAGCAGTAGTAATGTAGCAGTAGTAACGCAGCAGTAGTAACGCAGCAGTAGTAACTCAGCAGTATTTAGGGACAAGGCCTAGGGATTACACTTTCACTAGTGGACACTCTCAACATTGATCGCATAACAGAACAGATAAATGCATACTCTACACTTTTATTGGATGATGAACACATTGCGTAGGATTACACGAACCCTCAATGCCGGAGTTAACAAGCTCCACAATAATGCTCATATTTTAGTAACCTTTAGTGTAAGATAGATCAAAAGACTAAACCAAGTACTAGCATAGCATGCACACTTGTCACCTTCATGCATATGTAGGAGGAATAGATCACATCAATATTATCATAGCAATAGTTAACTTCGCAATCTACAAGAGATCATGATCATAGCATAAACCAAGTACTAACACGGTGCACGCACTGTCACCTTTGCACACGTGCAGGAGGAATAAACTACTTTAATAACAAATCACTAGAGTAGCACATAGATAAATTGTGATACAAACACATTGCAATCTTAAAGAGATATAAATAAGCACTTCACTACGCCATTCAACAGTGAATAAGTATTCTCATGAAATATGGCCTAAGAGACCCACACGGTGCACACACCTGTCACCTTTACACACGTGGGACAAGGAGTCTCCGGAGATCACATAAGTAAAACTCACTTGACTAGCATAATGACATCTAGATTACAAGCATCATCATATGAATCTCAATCATGTAAGGCAGCTCATGAGATTATTGTATTGAAACACATAGGAGAGAGATGAACCACATAGCTACCGGTACAGCCCCGAGCCTCGATGGAGAACTACTCCCTCCTCATGGGAGCAGCAGCGGTGATGAAGATGGCGGTGGAGATGGCAGCGGTGTTGATGGAGAAGCCTTCCGGGGCACTTCCCCGCTCCGGCAGGGTGCCGGAACGGAGACTCCTGTCCCCCGGATCTTGGCTTCGCGATGGCGGCGGCTCGGGAAGGTTTTTCGTATCGTGGTTCTTCGCATCGGGGTTTTCGATCCGGGGGCTTTATATAGGCGAAGAGGCGGCGCAGGAGGGCCGACGGGGGGCCACACCATAGGGCGGCGCGGCCCCCTCTCGGCCGCGCCGGCCTAGGGTTTGGTGGCCCCGTGGCCCCCCTCGACCTCTCTCGGTGTGTTCTGGATGCTTCCGGGATTCTAAGATCTTTGGCGTTGATTTCGTCCGATTCCGAGAATATTTCGTTACTAGGATTTCCGAAACCAAAACAGCAGAAAACGAGAGCCGGCACTTCGGCATCTTGTTAATAGGTTAGTTCCGGAAAATGCACGAATATGACATAAAGTGTGCATAAAACATGTAGATAACATCAATAATGTGGCATGGAACACAAGAAATTATCGATACGTCGGAGACGTATCGAGCATCCCCAAGCTTAGTTCTGCTCGTCCCGAGCGAGTAAAACGATAACAAAGATAATTTCTGAGTGACATGCCATCATAAACTTGATCATACTATTTGTAAAGCATATGTAGTGAATGCAGCGATCAAAACAATGTATATGACATGGGTAAACAACTGAATCATAAAGCAAAGACTTTTCATGAATAGCACTTCAAGACAAGCATCAATAAGTCTTGCATAAGAGTTAACTCATAAAGCAATAATTCAAAGTAAAGGTATTGAAGCAACACAAAAGAAGATTAAGTTTCAGCGGTTGCTTTCAACTTATAACATGTATATCTCATGGATAATTGTCAATGCAAAGCAATATAACAAATGCAATATGCAAATATGTAAGAATCAATGCACAGTTCACACAAGTGTTTGCTTCTTGAGATGGAGAGAAATAGGTGAACTGACTCAACAATGAAAGTAAAAGAATGGTCCTTCAAAGAGGAAAGCATCGATTGCTATATTTGTGCTAGAGCTTTTATTTTGAAAACATAAAGAGAGCATAAAAATAAAGTTTTGAGAGGTGTATGTTGTTGTCAACGAATGGTAGCGGGTACTCTAACTACCTCATCAACCAGACTTTCAAGAGCGGCTCCCATGAAGGACGTTATCTCTACCAGCAAGGTAGATCATCCCTCTTCTCTTTTGTTTACATATGTACTTTAGTTTAGTTTTTCTTTATTTATGGATGACACTCCTCCCAACCTTTTGCTTACACAAGCCATGGCTAACCGAATCCTCGGGTGCCTTCCAACAATCACATACCATGAAGGAGTGTCTATTTGCAAAATTAAGTTGCTTACCGATGAATCGAGCAAAACATGTGAAGAGAATTATTAATGCAAGTTAATTAATCGGGCTGGGAACCCCATTGCCGGCTCTTTTTGCAAAATTATTGGATAAGCGGATGTGCCACTAGTCCATTGTGAAAGTCTGTCGAAGTAAATGACAAGATCGAAAGATAAAACACCACATACTTCCTCATGAGCTATAAAACATTGACACAAATCAGAGGTGATAAATTTTGAATTATTTAAAGGTAGCACTCAAGCAATTTACTTTGGAATGGCGGGAAATACCATGTAGTAGGTAGGTATGGTGGACACAAATGGCATGGTGTTGTTTGGCTCAAGGTTTTGGATGCATGAGAAGTATTCCCTCTCGATACAAGGTTTAGGCTAGCAAGGTTGTTTGAAGCAAGCACAAGTATGAACTAGTACAGCAAATCTCACATAAAGGACATATTACAAGCATTATAAGACTATACATCGTCTTCCTTGTCGTTCAAACACCTTACTAGAAATTATCTAGACCTTAGAGAGACCAATTATGCAAACCAAATTTTAGCATGCTCTATGTATTTCTTCATTAATGGGTGCAAAGTATATGATCCAAGAGCTTAAACATGAGCACAACAATTGCCAAGTATCACATTACCCAAGAAATTATAGCAATTACTACATGTATCATTTTCCAATTCCAACCATATAACAATTTAACGAAGAGGAAACTTCGCCATGAATATTATGAGCTAAGAACACATGTGTTCATATGAACCAGCGGAGCGTGTCTCTCTCCCACACAAGCATGATGTAATCCAATTTATTCAAACAAAAACAAAAACAAAAGCACACAGACGCTCCAAGTAAAGTACATAAGATGTGACCGAATAAAAATATAGTTTCAAGAGAAGGAACCTGATAATTTATCGATGAAGAAGGGGATGCCTTGGGCATCCCCAAGCTTAGACGCTTGAGTCTTCTTGATATATGCAGGGATGAACCACCGGGGCATCCCCAAGCTTAGACTTTTCACTCTTCTTGATCGTAGTATATCATCCTCCTCTCTTGACCCTTGAAAACTTCCTCCACACCAAACTCGAAACAACTCATTAGAGGGTTAGTGGACAATAAAAATTAACATGTTCAGAGGTGACACAATCATTCTTAACACTTCTGGACATTGCATAAAGCTACTGGACATTAATGGATCAAAGAAATTCATCCAACATAGCAAAAGAGGCAATGCGAAATAAAAGGCAAAATCTGTCAAAACAGAACAGTCCGTAAAGATGGATTTTATTAGGCCACCAGACTTGCTCAAATGAAAATGATCAAATTGAATGAAAGTTGCGTACATATCTGAGGATTACTCACGTAAATTGGCATAATTTTCTGAGTTACCTACAGAGAATTAGACCCAGATTCGTGACAGCAAAGAAATCTGTTTCTGCGCAGTAATCCAAATCTAGTACTTACTTTACTATCAAAGACTTTACTTGGCACAACAAAACACAAAACTAAGATAAGGAGAGGTTGCTACAGTAGTAAACAACTTCCAAGACACAAATATAAAACAAAGTACTGTAGCAAAATAACACATTGGTTATCTCCCAAGAAGTTCTTTCTTTTTAGCCATTAAGATGGGCTCAGTAGTTTTAATGATGCACTCGCAAGAAATAGTATTTGAAGCAAAAGAGAGCATCAAGAGGCAAATTCAAAACACATTTAAGTCTAACATGCTTCCTATGCATAGGAATCTTGTAAATAAACAAGTTCATGAGGAGCAAAGTAACAAGCATAGGAAGATAAAACAAGTATAGCTTCAAAAATTTCAGCACATAGAGAGGTGTTTTAGTAACATGAAAATTTCTACAACCATATTTTCCTCTCTCATAATAACTTTCAGTAGCAACATGAGCAAACTCAACAATATAACTATCACATAAAGCATTCTTATCATGAGTCTCATGCATAAAATTATTACTCTCCACATAAGCATAATCAATTTTATTAGTAATAGCGGGAGCAAATTCAACAAAGTAGCTATCATTATTATTCTCATCAAGTGTAGGAGGCATAGTATAATCACAACAAAATTTACTCTCCATAGTAGGTGGCATCAAAAGACCATTATTATAATCATCACAAATAGGAGGCAAAGTATCATCAAAGAAAATTTTCTCCTCAATGCTTGGGGGACTAAAAATATCATGAAAACCAGCTTCCCCAAGCTTAGAACTTTCTATATCATTATCAACAATGGTGTTCAAAGCGTTCATACTAATATTACTACCAGCATGCAAAGAAGATTTCATAGGTTTTTTAATTTTCGCATCAAACAATCCATATTTTAAATCAGGAAATAGAATAAGAAGCTCACTCTTGTACATTATGCCAAACTAGTGTAAACAAGAAACAAAAAGATGCAATTGCAGGATCTAAAGGAAATAGCTTCGAGCACACACACGACGGCGCCAGAAAAGTACTTTACCTGAGACCGTAGTATGAGAGCCTTTTACCTTTCCTCCCCGCAACGGCGCCGGAAAAGTGCTTGATATCTACGGGAGCTTCTATTCTTGTAGACGGTGTTGGGCCTCCAAGAGCAGAGGTTTGTAGAACAGCAGCAAGTTTCCCTTAAGTGGATACCCAAGGTTTATCGAACTCGGGGAGGAAGAGGTCAAAGATATCCCTCTCATGCAACCCTGCAACCACAAAGCAAGAAGTCTCTTGTGTCCCCAACACACCTAATAGGTGCACTAGTTCGGCGAAGAGATAGTGAAATACAGGTGGTATGAATAAGTAGTAGCAACGGCAACGACACCAGAAAAGTGCTTTGCCCAGGACGAGTAAACAAGCGGTAGTAATGTAGCAGTAGTAACGCGACGGTAGTAACGCAACGAGTAGTAACTCAGCGGTATTTAGGGACAAGGCCTAGGGATTACACTTTCACTAGTGGACACTCTCAACATTGATCACATAACAGAACAGATAAATGCATACTCTACACTTTTGTTGGATGATGAACACATTGCGTAGGATTACACGAACCCTCAATGCCGGAGTTAACAAGCTCCACAATAATGCTCATATTTTAGTAACCTTTAGTGTAAGATAGATCAAAAGACTAAACCAAGTACTAGCATAGCATGCACACTGTCACCTTCATGCATATGTAGGAGGAATAGATCACATCAATATTATCATAGCAATAGTTAACTTCGCAATCTACAAGAGATCATGATCATAGCATAAACCAAGTACTAACACGGTGCACGCACTGTCACCTTTGCACACGTGCAGGAGGAATAAACTACTTTAATAACAAATCACTAGAGTAGCACATAGATAAATTGTGATACAAACACATTGCAATCTTAAAGAGATATAAATAAGCACTTCACTACGCCATTCAACAGTGAATAAGTATTCTGTGAAATATGGCCTAAGAGACCCACACGGTGCACACACTGTCACCTTTACACACGTGGGACAAGGAGTCTCCGGAGATCACATAAGTAAAACTCACTTGACTAGCATAATGACATCTAGATTACAAGCATCATCATATGAATCTCAATCATGTAAGGCAGCTCATGAGATTATTGTATTGAAACACATAGGAGAGAGATGAACCACATAGCTACCGGTACAGCCCCGAGCCTCGATGGAGAACTACTCCCTCCTCATGGGAGCAGCAGCGGTGATGAAGATGGCGGTGGAGATGGCAGCGGTGTTGATGGAGAAGCCTTCCGGGGGCACTTCCCCGCTCCGGCAGGGTGCCGGAACGGAGACTCCTGTCCCCCGGATCTTGGCTTCGCGATGGCGGCGGCTCGCGGAAGGTTTTTCGTATCGTGGTTCTTCGCATCGGGGTTTTCGATCCGGGGGCTTTATATAGGCGAAGAGGCGGCGCAGGAGGGCCGACGGGGGGCCACACCATAGGGCGGCGCGGCCCCCTCCGGCCGCGCCGGCCCTAGGGTTTGGTGGCCTCGTGGCCCCCTCCGACCTCTCCGGTGTGTTCCGGATGCTTCCGGGGATTCTAAGATCTTTGGCGTTGATTTCGTCCGATTCCGAGAATATTTCGTTACTAGGATTTCGAAACCAAAAACAGCAGAAAACGAGAGCCGGCACTTCGGCATCTTGTTAATAGGTTAGTTCCAGAAAATGCACGAATATGACATAAAGTGTGCATAAAACATGTAGATAACATCAATAATGTGGCATGGAACACAAGAAATTATCGATACGTCGGAGACGTATCAATGGCACATAAAGATGAAGGACTTCATGCTATCTATGTTTATTCCTTATAACTATGATGTAATGCTAGCCTTGCATGTTATGCAAATTCTAATCTTTTATGTATTTCTGGATCATGCTACGTAATGAAGACTTTTTCTTGATATTACATCTTAACTGTGTGTGCTAGCGATTGATCCAGGGACTAGCACATATAAGCATGAGGATCGCCACCCTACCAGGTGAGGCCACTACACAAGTGCTCCAAACGCTTTTCTTGATTAAATTTTAACATCCCAAAGTCCTAGCTCCATTTGATTTCGTTTATGTCTCTAGAAGCTAAAAATACACAAAACATGATTTTCCTCTCCTGCAAAGTTATAATTAAAATAAAGGTGATCATTGGTAAATCCAAAAAAATAAATATAAAACATGAATATAACATCATATATATTGCAAATATGTGAGAATATGTGTCAACAAACTACAAAGTTCATGCATGCATTTTACTTGCATCAACACACAAAATAGATACTCATGAAATAGGAAATGATATCCAACACGAAGTTGTTCAATATACTAATAAGATCTTTGCTTGATAGCATGGACAAAGGCTTAAATTTATCTTATTGTACATTAATGAACTTCAACCACAAACACATCAAAGATAAAAAAATATTAACAAGAGAAAGAAGATAGTTAGGATTCTTTGATAAAAGCAACCAGTATCGTAAAGAAAAGATACCAAAAAGAAAGAACTAATCAAATCTGGGGCGGTGGCCCCCTCCTCACTTACACATAGCTACACCACTGTGTAGGAGCAGTCCATAGATGTAGGATTATTGCTTCGACAATCACTATTGTCCCACCGTCAGCACCTGATACTCCTTTGTGCACGCCATATAGTCATCAACTCGTTCGCAGGGGGAGATGCCTACACCAACATCGCCTCCCCCGCTTCACGATAATTAAATTGCCATTTCCCGTATCGACTCATATGTGTCGAAGTGGTAGACATGTGGTGACTGATGATGGTGCCTCTATGACAAATGAGGACACAATGGCCAAGGCGATGCGGGGCAAGGGAGCTCGCAACCTTGACGTGGCAGGTACGGAAAAAATCAACATCCTTTCTTCCATTTAATACTACAAATATTTCTACTAAAATTGAATAGTGTAGGTGTCAGCTTGGGTAGTAATAAAAAGTAAATAATAGTGCCGACTAATTTAAACATTACCCCAAAAATGTTGAACAAGTCGGATACCTCTCATTTGGATGTGGAGGAGCTACATGCCACTTGATGGTCATCTTCTTTCGCATCTAGTTGATGAGGTATCAAAGGTTGGCTTAGATGAGGCTGATCTTAGTTCGGTTTATATCGTATAAAAGCATCCCACCGAAAATCCAAATCCTCCTCCAAAAAAGAAAAGAATCAAAAGCCAGGGAAAAAGACGAAAGTGTCAAAATCTACAATTGTTTCCCAACGAAGGAAAGGCCTTAAATACTTGGATTTTAGCAACTAAAAACGTATATCTTAAATTACTAAAAAATCTATTTTTGGAAAAGTAGAGGAAGAAACTTCTTGATGGACGAGTTCCATACAATAGAGTGTGTGAAGAGGAAAATGCTCTTATTATACCGAGTAGGAGGTTACCAAGGCCCCACTTGCCAGAAGGCACGTGAAGCACGAGGTACCTCGCCCCAGTGTAGGATACGTCGGGTGCACGCAGCAGCTTTTTCAGCAGAAATGGGAGCACCAAATTAATCCTCCTTTCCCGTCAGACTTCAAAAAAGAGAAGATTCCAATTGGTCGAACCAATCCAGCCTCAGCCTTGGCTTGCCTTCCCTTTCCGGTCTCCTCCTCCCCCAATCTATCCGGAGCTCGCGGATCGAGGGACGCGACTCGCCGCCGCGGCCTGCTCCCCGGATCAGCGCCGTCGCCGGCCGCCGATCGGAGAGCGGCCCCCCTTTTCCCGCGGCGCCTGGAGATGGACGGCTTCGGGGGCGGGGGAGGAGGGATGCACGGCTCCCGGAGGAGCATGTCCTCGGTCCCCGGCACCAGGAGGAGGGCGTCGACCGCGGAGAACGGATACGACCTCGCCGCTCCCAGGAGGGCCTCCGCCACCATCTCCCGCACCACTTCGTACGTGACTATCCCCGTCCTCCTGTTGGCTCCTTGCTATGAGTCATTTCATCACGATTGATAGCGTCGCTTCTGAATTGCGCGTTGCCGTGTAGACACGGGGAAGCATATGGTATTTGTATGGAATAGCTTTCTGGTCACGCGTTATTTGTCCCTTAGCCCTTCGAGATATTTGTCCCTTAGGCCAATGCTAGATTTGATTTCAACGAGTCCCTGAAGCATACTAGGATACGTTAATTTCAGTCTTTGCAGCAACATGACCGATAAAGCTGTCAGTGGCAACTTGCAAATTGCATTCATCTATTTGATGGTAGGCATATGTATGCTTGTGGAATTTGAATTCAGTAACATAGTCAAAATGTTTGCGTTGCAAAAAGTGCATAAAACCGAAATGCGTGCAAATCAAGTAACCAGAACATTGTTGCCTCCCTCAGGACATTGACTGGGGAGAGAACCGTCAAGAGACTGAGACTGTCCAAGGCACTGACGATACCGGATCATACGTCTGTGCATGAGGCTTGTCGGAGGATGGCCGCGCGCAGAGTTGATGCTGTCTTGCTGACGGACTCCAATGCATTGCTCTGTGGGATCCTTACTGACAAGGTGAGGTAGATCTTTCTTCTCTTCAGCAGATCAACGCGCTGGCAGGTTGACTCTCATTTCTAACTTTGTGATGTGTTTTGTTGGCTGGTATCAGGACATAGCCACAAGGGTTATTGCTCGTGAACTGAAGCTAGAAGAGACACCAGTTTCCAAGGTCATGACAAGAAACCCTCTCTTTGTTCTCGCAGAAACTCTTGCTGTTGAGGCTTTGCAGAAGATGGTACAAGGTTTGTGAATCTTTCTCGCGATTATTTGGCTACCTTCTTACAGGTTCTCGTAATGTTGCCTGAAAAACTATGACTGTGATTCCAGGTAAGTTCAGACATTTACCTGTGGTGGAGAATGGTGAAGTCATTGCACTGCTGGACATAGCCAAGTGTCTATATGATGCTATTGCACGAATGGAAAGGGCAGCTGAGAAAGGAAAAGCAATTGCTGCTGCTGTTGAGGGTGTAGAGAAGCATTGGGGGACATCTGTTTCTGGTCTGTAGTCTTTTACCTGCTGCTTGTGTGATAAACAGTACTGTGTCTTATGTGAGGATTTGGCTCTGTAGTTTGACTTCTTAATGCCGTTTTACATTTTATTTGCAGGCCCCAACACGTTTGTTGAAACTCTTCGAGAACGGATGTTTAAGCCAACACTGTCCACCATTATATCTGAGAATTCAAAGTAGGTAATATCCTATCATTTTAAAATAAATACCTTCTTAAGTATTTCAAGAATTTGACTTACTGTTACGGAACAACTTATTAGCTGACCTCAATTTCTTAGAGTGGCCACTGTTGCACCAACTGACACCGTGTTGACAGCATCAAAAAGATGCTTGACCTGAAAGTAAGTTGTGCAGTTGTTGCGATTGAAAACAAGCCTGGGGGGATTCTGACGTGAGTGATTTTCCTCAATATTACATCACTGGTAATTTTTAAACCAGCATTGAACTGAAATCTACTTTGTTTTTTACATCAATCAGCTCTAGAGATATATTGATGCGTGTTATAGCCCAGAATCTCCCCCCTGAGTCTACTACAGTTGAGAAGGTACTTAAAGCCAAATGGATTATTTTCATGTTCTTAACTACCTTTGTTATGTTCTTCTGTATGTTCTCTTCAACTGTCATGCTAGCATGTCTGAAACTCCTTTTGACAGGTCATGACTCAGAGTCCAGAATGTGCCACGGTTGACACTCCAATCCTTGAAGCCTTGCATACAATGCATGATGGAAAGTTTCTGCATCTGCCTGTTCTAGACACTGGTACGTGGATGAACGAGCAATGTTGTTTGATCTAATTCAATTTTTTGTGAAGTCTATTAAATTAAAATAATGTGTTGTCATCCAGATGGAAGCGTTTTAACTGTTATCGATGTCCTTCACATAACTCATGCTGCAATTGCAACAGTAAGTAACAATTTCCTTATGCTTGTTTGTGTATAAAGTATAAACACAATGGCTTGGTCCTTGGAGATAATTATTGGCAATATGTTAGTGGCTAATTACTCGGTGTTTTGGTGTGAGTGAAGGATTCAATCTGTATCCCTCCTGCTCTAAAGTTCTACTCCCTCCGTTCTGTTTTAATCTACATTCTAGACCAATTTTTTGTTCCATAAATCTACATTCTAGCTTTTAGTCAACAAAACACAGAAAATGAAGCGGCCATGCTCTCTCTATATTGGATGTCAATACTTATTACTTCCAATGTAGCTTGGATTGGTTGTTTACATATCTTAGTACTAATAAATGCAGTACTAGTTTGCCTGGTTTTTTCTAGGATGTGGATTAAAATGGAACGGATGGAGTATGATGGAAGTTACTAAAGCAACTTGTTACCAAAGTGTTAGATATATAAATAATATGGACCATTAGATAGTGTATCCGCTACATAGTCTGCTAAATATTGTTGCAGCTTAACTTACGGGCATTGTCTTGTTCTCGTTCATTACATCCTTTTGTATTACTTCTACAGATATCATGCCTGTTTTGTTTTTATAACTTCTTGTTGTATTCAGGTAGGAAACAGCGCAGCAACTGGCTCTGAGGCGACTTCTTCCATGATGCAGAGGTTCTGGGATTCAGCAATGTCAAGTGGGCCGCTTGATGATGATGATGACTCCAGAAGGTTAGCATCTCTTTTGCACCTTATCATTCTGATGAGACGGGTTTTTCGTGCTAAATTATTATGGCATTTCTCAGTGAAGGGTCAACAAAAGTGGCATCTGAGGCAACAGATATAGGACGATCAGCATTCTATCCAGCTTCAGGCTTATCAAACACTTTTGGGTTCAAGATTCAGGACAAACAAGGCAGGATGCACAGATTTAACTGCGGTATGCACTTTCATTTTGATTTCACGCTAAATGGAATTGTATCATCATTTTGCCTGGTTTCATGCTCAGTAGTTATACTACAGTTTGTGAGGTTCATGTTTGACATTGCAAATTTCAGACACGAGCAGTCTTACAGACCTGATAACTTCCATCTTACAAAGGCTTGGCGATGACATTGATAAATTGAACCTGCCTCAAATTTTGGTACTGGCCAAGCTCCATCCTCAGCATGTACCTCTATGCATGTATCATTATGTCAATTTCTGACATTTCCGTGACACCATTTCACAGTATGAAGATGAAGATCATGATAAGGTCATACTTTCATCAGACGCCGACCTTATAGCAGCTGTGGACCATTCTAGACAAATCGGTTGGAAGGTAACACCGTTCATACAAAGCTGCTCTTCCTCCCTACCAAGGGTTGGTCTAACTTACACCCTCCTGCAGAGTTTAAGGTTGCACTTGGATTACTCTGGCATTGGCCGTCGTAAGCGAGGAGCCGCCTCAGCGGATTTCGAGTATGCTGGAAGGGATGCATGGGCTTCCGCGTACAGCACTGTTGCGGCTGGGGCAGCCCTGGTTGCTGGCCTTGGCGTGATGGCTTACCTGAAGAGAGCAGGCTAAGACGGCGGTCGACCACACTTTTGTCTTCATTGATGCAGGGTGTTACTACATTGAAATGACCAGAAATGACTGGTGAAAAGGAAAAATATCGACTCAGAGATGGCCATGTGATTAATTCTTGTGAGGAAAATCAAAATCTGTAATAATGTCACGGCAATGGACTACACAGCCCGCGGACGGTGTGGATCAAATCTTGGATGTCCAGTAGTCTCCATCACCATTGTACAATGGAGTATAATTGGCCATTTGTTTGAAACAACAGTGTTCACACACATACCCCCGTCAGGTCGATGATATTGTGCTGCAGCTGCCGCATTGCATTGTTATCCTGGGTACTCGTCCATGTCGGAAACTAACCAAAGCAAGTTGGGCCACGGTACCTCTAACCCCTCCAAGCTCCAGACGGGCCATTTCGCTGCAGATTACGGCCCAAGACGGATGTGCCCTGCTGAGTCTCTGGAGGGGCGCGCCTTTACCCTGCTCCCGTGCGTGTAAATGCACACACGCAGTGGCTCACGATTTTTTTAAATAATACCTTTTTTTTCTTTATTTCCAGAAATAATATCCCTCTGATTCATATTAATTGACTTCAATATAGATGTATCTAGAACTAGCATATTTCTAGATACATTCGTATTAGAGTCGATTAATATGAACATAAGGGACTACTCGATTTTAAAAAATTTCACAAATAATACACTGTTGGAGACTAGTACTCCGATTAGAAGGTATCAGGGTAACGCACCCCGAGTAGCAGGGAATCTGCGTGGAGCCACCCCAGTTAAAAGTAGTTGGGTTCCTCTACCATAATTGGAAGTAGTTGGGTTCTTCTACCCCAATTGGAATTAATCGGGTTCCTCTATCCCGAGTAGTGAAAAGAAATCGGGTTCCTCTACCCCAGTTAGAAGAAATCGGGTTCTCAATTGGAAGAAATCGGGCTGCTCTACCCCGATTAGTGCAAAAAGCTGAGGACAGCCTCGCGATCGAGGCGCAGAGAATCACAAGAATTCGGGGTAGCCTATCCCGACTACTTCTAATCGGGTTTGATGTTCCCGATTCCTTCTAAGGGTAGGTGTCCCGACAGTGTATTATTCGTGACAATGATTGAAATTGAGTATTATTTCTGGAAATGACGAAAAAATGTATTTTTTTGCTAGTGGCTCCTCCTAGATCGCTCTTATTGGGCCGGCCCAGTCGCCCATAGAGGTTATATGAAGTTTTTCCGAGTATTAAATTCATTTTTTGAATATGTTCCAGATTTGAAACTTTTCAGATTTTCAAAAAAAATATCTAAAAACGTTTGGATTACAAAAATACTCATATTTGAAATTTGCTCGAATTTGAAAATTGCTTGAATTTGAAGTTTGCTCGAATTTGAAATTTGCTCAAATTTAAAAGTGCTCAAATTTGGAAATTGCTCTAAATTTTGCTTGAATTTGAAATTTGCTCGAATTTGAAAAATATGTTTAAAAACAAGGGAAACGAAGGAAAAAGGAAAAAAAAACGAGAAAAGAAAAGAAAAAAAGAAAAACAAGGAGAAAACCGACCGAACCAGAAAAGAACCGAACAAAAACTGATAAACGAAAAAGTCACACGAGATGGGACGTGACCCGCTCGCTCCCGCATGCGGGCGGGTGTTAATCCACCCCGTAGCTGAGCGGGGATGGAGAGGGTCGAAGTTGCAAGTGATGGCTAATGAGTGAAGATATCAGCCCATCTCCAATCTCCAATGTGGGCACCTAAATCGGATATGTTTTGTGTCCTGTTTTGTCGGTTAGGGTGGCCGCACGGACAACCTGTTGGATAATTAGGCACAATTTCCATGATTAATTCTAGAATATAAAACATAACGACAGCAGCTACTAACATGTGAAACTCGAACATACTAGATGCATTAATCAACATGAGTAGCAGCAGCACAAACGGTAAAGCATCCATCACTAAACAGATCGAGATATGTCGCACGTACCGATCTGATGGCGGTGTAGCAGATGATGTCGCAGCAGTAACGTTGTTGATGATAATGTTGTTGACGACAGGGACGACGGGTCGAAGTAGACGGCGTTGAAGACGACGGTAGACAGCACTGCCCGACTTGGACGGAAGGCGACCCGTGGTGAAGAGCTTGAGCAGTCGCGCAGAGCGCTTCCCAAAAACCTAATTCGCCCTCTCCCGTACAGGATCGCAAGGACGAGCGGTTCCGAGACCTGCTCTCCCGTTCGCCGATGCACGTCGGCGCGCGAGATGGAGTAGGCTACGATGGCGGCGCAAGCGCAGAGAGGTGGAAACCTTAACTCGTGTATTCGGTATGTTTCGCGGTAGCCGGGCAAGAGATTATATAGGCTCGGGAAACCCTAGGCAACGTGGGCCACGCCCACGTCGCACGAACGTTTCGAGTCGGTTACAGATAGCCCACTATCCGGGAGCGACCCGAACCGACTAACTGCGACGCGTCCGTCTAGGACTCTGTTCGTTTTCCTGAGCTGCAAAAAGTAAGAAAAGTCTCGGCTCGAGGCTCAATCCACTCACCACGAGCGCGGCGCGCGCGTCGTGTCGTGTCGAGTCGAGTCGAGTCGAGACGAGCGAGCGAGGAGGAGGAGGAGCGCGCGCGTGTAGCACTCCTATTCTCACTCACTTACTAGTGGTGAAACAACCCACCTTATAAGGTGGTCTAACTTCCTCCCAACTTTCCATGTGGGACTAAACTTCCCACCTCTTGCCACTCCCTAGTGAGCTGCCACCAACTTGGGCTCAAACTCACAAGGCTGCCACTAAGTGGGCTTTGAGATTTATAGGGAAAATCTGAAATCTAGTTTGGGCCACCAAATGTGGGCCCAATATTTCAACAATCCCCCACCAGATCTCAAATACTCATTTAGAGATTTACCAATACTCACTCTGCTTGTTTACATACCAGGTGTTTCAGCGTGAGATCGTTAAGTGGAACTTCCGCCTAGAACCTTAAGCTACATCCATTCACACTTGAACAATGGACTAAGCCTTGAATTGCAAGTTTTGCGTGAACGGGGTTTCACTCAAAGTCATGACCAGTACATGGCTGCCGGTAGCCTACCCCGCGGGTGAAGCATATGCGTCATACTTCGTGGTCTCTTCATGAGTTTACTAGAGATCACCCAAATCTCATAGATTGCGACGTTTAACAATCGAACTCATATAGGTGTGTTATTTCAAGAATGCTCTGTAGGACAGCATCTTTGCTAAAATAGCCAACATAAACACATTAAGGCTTTTGCCAACCTACCTTACAGCAATTGAGAGTTGTGCATCTTCACACAGAGAGGGTTACATAATACTCTCCTCAATTAAACCACTAGTTTGTTCTTCCCAGGTCCTAATTCACGGGATCTCCGATCAAAAAGGTTAGGTTACCACTATGGTGTAACATCAACGGGTCTCAAACCCATCTCCCTCGATGCACTTTCTATCACATTACGTGATAGTCCCTTTGTAAAGGGATCTGCCAGGTTTTTGTCTGTTTGAATATATGTAACGATTATTACTCCGGAGTTTCGCAATTTCCCGACGGACTTCAAACGTCTCTTGACGTGTCTTGATGACTTCGCGTTATCCTTAGAATTGTTCACTTTGACAATTACGGTTTGATTGTCACAATTCAAAAGGATTGCCGGAACAGGTTTTTCAACCACGAGCAAGTCCATCAAAATCTCACGCAACCATTCCGATTCAACGGTGGTTGTGTCTAAAGCGATAAGTTCTGCTTCCATAGTTGACCTCGTCAATATGGTTTGCTTGCAAGATCTCCATGACACTCGCGCCACCTCCAAAGGTAAATACATACCCACTTGTGGCGTACAAATCAGCTACATCCGAGATCCAATTTGAATCACTATATCCTTCAAGCACGGCTGGATGCCTCGAATAGTGAATCCCATAACTCATTGTACCACATAGGTAGCGCATGACCCTATCAAGTGCATGCCAATGATCGAGTACCGGGTTTGACATGAACCTACTCAACTTCCCAACAGCAAAAGAGATGTCAGGTCTAGTCGCGCTCGCTAAGTACATGAGTGAGCCAACGATCTGAGAATATCTCAATTGATCTATGGCAATCCTCCGGTTCTTGCGCAATGTCACACTGGGGATCATAAGGTGTTGGAGAAGACTTGCTATCAATATAGCCGAACCGGCTCAAGATCTTCTCAACATAATGGGATTGCGTTAGAGTAATCCCACTCTCATTCTTAATAAGCTTGATGTTCAGAATTACATCAGCTTCTCCCAGATCTTTCATATCAAAGCACTTTGACAAGAAAGACTTGACCTCGTGTATTACTCTCATGTTTGTACCAAATATCAGAATATCATCCACATACAAACACAGTATAACACCTTCGCCCCCACCATGGCGATAGTAAACACACTTGTCGGCCTCATTGACAACAAAGCCTACGAAGTCAAAGTTCTTTCAAACTTCTCATGCCATTGCTTAGGTGCTTGTTTCGGGCCATATAAAGATTTCAGCAACTTGCACACATTTCTTTCTTCACCTTTTACTACGAACCCATCGAGCTGATCCATATAGATTTCCTCTTCCAACTCTCCATTAAGAAAAGCTGTCTTTACGTCCATTTGATGAACGATAAGACCATAGGAGGCAGCCATGGACGGTAGTACTCGAATGGTGGTAAGTCTAGCGACAGGTGAATAGGTGTCGAAGTAATCTTCGCCTTCTCTCTGTGTGTAGCCTTTGGCTACAAGCCGCGCCTTGTACTTCTCAATAGTACCATCGGGTCTTAGCTTCTTCTTGAACACCCATTTGCAGCCCACAGGCTTGCATCCATGGGGTCGTTCTGATAGCTCCCAAGTTCCATTAGAAAGAATCGAGTCCATCTCATTATGGACAGCTTCTTTCCAGCCATCTGCATCTGGAGATGCATATGCCTCTGCAATGGACGTGGGAGTATCATCCACATGGTACACAATGAAATCATCACCAAAGGATTTTTCAATCCTTCGTCTCTTGCTCCGTTTAGGAGCTTCATTGTCATCCTTCTCAGTAACATTCTCATGTGATTGTTCAAAATACTCATTAGATGTACTAGACTCGGGAATTATCTCAGTAGAAATTCTAGCAATGCTATGCATATCTTTCATAGGAAACATATTCTCAAAAAATGTTGCATCACGAGATTCCATAATAGTATCAACATGCATATCGGGTACCTCGGATTGAACTACTAAAAATCTATATCCTACACTCCGAGGAGCATAACCTAGAAAGATACAATCCATCTGTCTTTGGTCCAAGTTTGCGCTTCTTAGTAATTGGAATATTGACTTTCGCCAAACATCCCCATGTGCGCAAATACGAAAGTGATGGTTTTCTCCCAGCCCACTCCTCGTAAGGGGTTTTATCTTTATTCTTGTTAGGAACTCTATTCGAGACATGACATGAAGTCAATAAAGCCTCCCCCACCATGCCTTAGATAAACCAGACAGGTGGCTAACATAGAATTCACCAAGTCAGTCAGCGTGCGGTTTTTCCTCTCGGCAACCCCGTTTGATTGGGGTGAATAGGGAGGCGTCCTCTCATGAATAATGCCATGTTCCTCACATAATTCATCAAAGATTTTAGGAAAATATTCGCCACCACGATCCGACCTAAGACGCTTGATCTTTCTCTCTAGTTGATTTTCAACTTCGGCCTTATAAATTTTAAAGTAGTCTAAAGCTTCATCTTTAGTTCGCAACAAATAAACATAGCAAAATCTAGTCGCATCATCAATCAATGTCATGAAATATTGAAGGAGATATGCCCTAGAGGCAATAATAAAGTGGTTATTATTTATATCTCTATGTTTATGATAAATGTTTATATGTCATGCTATAATTGTATTAACCGAAACATTAGTACATGTGTGATATGTAGACAATAAGAAGTCCCTAGTATGCCTCTTAAACTAGCTTGTTGATTAATGGATGATTAGTTTCATAATCATGAACATTGGATGTTATTAATAACAAGGTTATGTCATTATATGAATGATGTAATGGACACACCCAATTAAGCGTAGCATAAGATCTCGTCATTAAGTTATTTGCTATAAGCTTTCAATACATAGTTACCTAGTCCTTATGACCATGAGATCATGTAAATCACTTATACCGGAAAGGTACTTTGATTACACCAAACACCACTGCGTAAATGGGTGGCTATAAAGGTGGGATTAAGTATCCTGGAAAGTATGAGTTGAGGCATATGGATCAACAATGGGATTTGTCCATCCCGATGACGGATAGATATACTCTGGGCCCTCTCGGTGGAATGTCGTCTAATGTCTTGCAAGCATATGAATGAGTTCATAAGAGACCACATACCACGGTATCGAGTAAAGAGTACTTGTCAGGAAACGAGGTTGAACAAGGTATGGAGTGATACCGAAGATCAAACCTCTGGACAAGTAAAATATCGCGTGACAAAAGGAATTGGTATCGTATGTGAATGGTTCATTCGATCACTAAAGTCATCGTTGAATATGTGGGAGCCATTATGGATCTCCAGCATCCCGCTATTGGTTATTGGTCGGAGTGAGTACTCAACCATGTCCGCATAGTTCACGAACCGTAGGGTGACACACTTAAAGTTGGATGTTGAAATGGTAGTATTTGAATATGGAATGGAGTTGGAATATTTGTTCGAAGTCCCGGATGTGATCCCGGACATCACGAGGAGTTCCGGAATGGTCCGGAGAATAAGATTCATATATAGGATGTCATTTTATGTGAATAAAATGTCGCGGAAGGTTCTATGGAAGGTTCTAGAAGGTTCTAGAAAAGTCCGGAAGAAACCACCAAGGAAAGTGGAGTCCACATGGGACTCCACCTCCATGGCCGGCCAACCCTAGTGGGGGAGGAGTCCCAAGTGGACTCCCTCAGGGGGCCGGCCACCCCCCATATGGGAGGTGGAACTCCCACCTTGGTGGGAGTCCTAGCTAGGCTAGGTTTCCCCTCCCTATGGAAGGTTTTTGGTTCGGGTCTTATTCGAAGACTTGGAGACCAACTCTTGGGGTTCCACCTATATAATGAGGGCCAAGGGGAGGGGGCCGGCCACCTCAAACACCACCAAGGTGGCCGCACCCCATAGTGGCCGGCGCCCCCTCTCCCCAAACCCTAGCCGCCCCGCTCCTCCACTTCCCGCACGCTTAGCGAAGCTCCGCCGGACTTCTCCACCACCACCGACACCACGCCGTCGTGCCGTCGGATTCAAGATGAGCTACTACTTCCGCTGCCCGCCGGAACGGGGAGGTGGACGTCGTCTTCATCAACAACCGAACGTGTGACCGAGTACGGAGGTGCTGCCCGTTCGTGGCGCCGGAACCGATCGTGATCAAGATCTTCTACGCGCTTTTGCAAGCGGCAAGTGAACGTCTACCGCAGCAACAAGAGCCTCATCTTGTAGGCTTTGGAATCTCTTCAAGGGTGAGACTCGATACCCCCTCGTTGCTACCGTCTTCTAGATTGCATCTTGGCTTGGATTGCGTGTTCGCGGTAGGAAATTTTTTGTTTTCTATGCAACTTTATCCTACAAGTGGTATCAGAGCCGTGTCTATGCATAGATGGTTGCACGAGTAGAACACAATGGTTTTGTGGGCGTTGATGCTCTTGTTATCTTTAGTTGAGTACTTTGCATCTTTATGGCATAGTGGGATGAAGCGGCTCGGACTAACTTTACATGACCGCGTTCATGAGACTTGTTCCTCGTTCGACATGCAACTTGTATTGCATAAGAGGCTTTGCGGGTGTCTCGTCTCTCCTACTATAGTAAAGATTCAATTTACTCTTCTATTGACAACATTAGTATCAACGTTGTGGTTCATGTTCGTAGGTAGATTAGATCTATATCGAAAACCCTAAACCACGTAAAATATGCAAACCAAATTAGAAAGCGTCTAACTTGTTTTTGCAGGGTTTGATGATGTGATATGGCCATAATGTGATGATGAATATGTATGAGATGATCATTATTGTATTGTGGCAACCGGCAGGAGCCTTATGGTTGTCTTTAAATTTCATGTTGAGTAGTATTTCAAAGTAGTTGTAATAGTTGCTACATGGAGGACAATCATGAAGACGGCGCCATTGACCTTGGTGATTTGCCGACGATGATGGAGATCATGCCCGAAGATGATGGAGATCATGTCCGTGCTTTGGAGATGAAGATCAAAGGCGCAAAGACAAAAGGGCCATATCATATCACATATGAACTGCATGTGATGTTAATCCTTTTATGCATCTTATTTTGCTTAGATCGCGACGGTAGCATTATAAGATGATCCCTCACTAAAATCTCAAGATAATAAAGTGTTCATCCTTAGTAGCACCGTTGCCAAGACTTGTCGTTTCAAAGCATCTCGTGATGATCGGGTGTGATAGAATCAACAAGTGCATACAACGGGTGCAAGACAGTTTTGCACATGCGGATACTAAGGTGGCCTTGACGAGCCTAGCATGTACAGACATGGTCTCGGAACACGTGATACCGAAAGGTAGAGCATGAATCATATGGTTGATATGATGAACACTTTGAGTGTTCGCCAATTAAATCACACCTTGTCTCGTGATGATCGGACTATGGTGTGGTGGATTTGGTTCGTGTGATCACTAAGACAATGCGAGGGATATTGTTTTGAGTGGGAGTTCACCTAGATTTTTAATTATGTAGAATTAAAATTTGAACTCAATTTGTCATAAACTTAGTCTAAACTATTGCAAATATATGTTGTAGAGATGGCGTCCCCAATCAATTTTAACCAGCTCCTAGAGAAAGAAAAGCTTAAGAGCAACGGTAGCAACTTCACCGATCGGTTCCGTCATGTGAGGATCTTCCTCTCCGGCGGAAATCCGCAATATGTGCTTGATGCACCGCTAGGTGACCCTCCCGCGAAACTGAAACCGATGAAGTAAAAGCTGTTTACGCGACTCGGAAAACTCGGTACTCTCAAGTTCGGTGTGCCATCTTATGCAGTCTGGAATCCGATCTTCAAAAACGTTTTGAGCACCACGATCCTCATGAGTTGATGAAAGAGTTGAAGACTATTTTTGAGACTCATGCGGCCGTGGAATGCTATGAAGCATCGAAACAATTTTTCAGCTGCATGATGGAAGAAGGTAGCTCCGTTAGTGAGCACATGCTCGCCATGACCGGGCATGCAAAGAAACTCGATGACTTGGGAATAGTGATTCCTAACGGATCGGGGATTAATCGTGTCCTTCAATCACTACCACCAAGTTACAAGAACTTTGTGATGAACTACAATATGCAGTAACATGAACAAGGAGTTACCTCGAACTCTTTGGCATGCTAAAAGCCGCAGAGATTGAGATCAAGAAAGAGCACCAAGTGTTGATGGTCAACAAGACCACCGGCTCAAGAAACAGGGCAAGTCTAAGGGAAAATTCAAGAAGGGTGGCAAGAAAGCTGCCACACCTCCTATGAAACCTAAGAACGGCCCTAAGCCCGATGCCGAGTGCTATTACCGCAAGGAGAAGGGACACCGGAAGAGTAATTGCTCCAAGTATCCGGCTGATCCGAAGAACGGCCTTGTCAAGAAGAAGAAAGAAGGTATATCTCGATATACATGTTATAGATGTTTATCTCATCGGTTCTCGTTCTAGTACCTGGGTATTTTATACTGGTTCGGTTGCTCATATATGTAACTCGAAACAGGAACTAAAGAAGAAACGAAGACTACTGAAAGATGAAGTGACGATGCGCGTTGGAAATGGATCCAAAGTCGATGTGATCGCTTGCCGGCACACTTCCTCTACATCTACCTTCGGGATTAGTTTTAAGCCTAAATAATTGTTATTTTGTACCCGCGTTGAGCATGAACATTATATCCGGATCTTGTTTAATGCAAGACGGTTATTCATTCAAGTCTCGAGAATAATGGTTGTTCTATTTTTATGAATAATATCTTTTATGGTCGAGCACCACAAAAGAATGGCTTATTTCTGTTAGATCTCGATAGTAGTGATACGCATATACATAACATTGATGCTAAGCGAATTAAATTGAATGATAATTCTACTTATATGTGGCACTCGTCGTCTTGGTCATATTGGAGTGAAACGCATGAAGAAACTCCATACCGATGGATTACTAGAATCACTTGACTTTGAGTCACTTGATAGATGCGAAGCATGTCTGATGGGAAAAATGACTAAGACTCCATTTTCTGGTATGATGGAGCGAGCTACTGACTTATTGGAAATCATACATACCGATGTGTGCGGACCAATGAGCATAGCATCGCGTGGTGGTTATCGTTATGTTCTAACCTTCACAGATGATCTGAGTAGATATGGGTATATCTATTTCATGAAACATAAATCCGAAACTTTCGAGAAGTTTAAGGAATTCCAAAGTGAAGTAGAAAATCAACGTAACAAGAAGATTAAATTTCTACGATCTGATCGTGGAGGTGAATATCTCGAGTTATGAGTTTGGCATGCATTTAAAGAAATGCGGAATACTTTCACAATTGACACCGCCGGAACACCACAACGAAACGGTGTGTCCGAACGTCGTAATCGAACTCTCTTAGATATGGTTCGTTCTATGATGTCTCTTACTCGATTTGCCGTTATCATTTTGGAGTTATGCATTAGAGACAGCCGCATTCACTTTAAATAGAGCACCATCAAAATCCGTAGAAACGACACCGTATGAATTATGGTTTAATAAGAAACCTAAGTCGTCGTTTCCCGAAAGTTTGGGGTTGCGAAGCCTATGTAAAGAAGTTACAACCGGACAAGCTAGAACCCAAAGCGAGAAATGCATCTTCATAGGATACCCTAAGGAAACTATAGGGTATACTTTCTATCACAAATCCGAAGGCAAAATATTTGTTGCTAAGAACGGAACCTTTCTTGAGAAAGAATTTCTCACTAAAGAAGTGACTGGAAGAAAAGTAGAACTCGATGAGATTGATGAATCTATACTCGTTGATCAGAGTAGCGCAGAGTACAGAAGTTGTACCTGTACCGCCTACACCGGCAACAGAGGAAGCTAATGATAATGATCATGAAACTTCGAACGAGGAAACTATCGAACCTCGCAGATCGACAAGGGAACGTACCACTCCCGATTGGATTGATCCTTGTCTAAATGTCATGATTGTGGATAACAATGATGAGGACCCCGCGACGTATGAAGAAGCGATGATGAGCCCAGATTCCAACAAATGGCAAGAAGCCATGAAATCCGAAATGGGATCCATGTATGATAACAAAGTATGGACTTTGGTAGACTTACCCGATAGCCGAAAGGTCAGTCGAGAATAAATGGATCTTCAAGAGAAAAACAGATGCCGATGGTAATATTACCGTCTATAAAGCTCGACTTGTCGCAAAGGGTTTCCGACAAATTCAAGGAGTTGACTACGATGAGACTTTCTCACTCCGTAGCGAAGCTAAAATCTGTGAGGATTTTGTTAGCCATAGCTGCATTTTTCGATTATGAGATTTGGCGTATGGATGTCAAAACGGCGTTCCTTAATGGAGACATTGAGGAAGAGTTGTATATGGTACAACCCAAAGGTTTTGTCGATCCTAAAAATGCCGACAAAGTATGCAAACTTCAGCTGTTCAATCTATGGACCGAAGCAAGCATCAAGAAGTTGGAACCGACGCTTTGATAAGGTGATCAAAGACTTCGGGTTTATACAGAGTGTCATGGAGAGGCTCGTATTTACAAGAAAGTGAGTGGGAGCTCCGTAGCATTCCCGATATTATATGTAGATGACATATTATTGATCGGGAATGATATAGAACTATTAAGCAAGTGTTAAAGGTTATTTGAATAATAGTTTTTCAATGAAAGACCTTGGTGAAGCATCATATATATTAGGCATCAAGATTTATAGAGATAGATCAAGACGCCTAATAGGGCTATCACAGAGTACATATCCGGACAAGATTCTAAAGAAGTTTAGAATGGACGAAAGTAAGAAAGGGTTCTTACCTATGTTACTGTGCAAGGTCTTGAGTAAGACTCAAGGACCGGCTACGGCAGAAGAAAGAGAAAGGATGAGTAATATCCCCTATGCCTCGGCAGTAGGATCTATCATGTATGCCATGCTATGTACTAGACCGGATATAGCTATACCTGGGCATATCTCGGGCCGGGCCGGGCTTCGGGCCGGGCCAAAAGAAGCCCGACGCAAGAAGGTCAGGCCCAGGCCCGACCCGGCCCGACGAAATTCATTGCTTCTTAGGCCCGAGCCCGGCCCGACGCACAAGCCCGATGGCCCGAGCCCGGCCCGATGGCCCGATGCCGATACTTTGCTACTTTTTTCAGCAGCAAGAAAAATGGCTATTTTACAACTGGATGATCCGTGTTCAAGGCTTACAACAGAACATACCAACAAAGCAAGCATAGTTTACAACAGATTTGATACCAAAGAACACCAAAACTACATTGTTTTCACATCAAACAACATCAAAACTTTTGTAGAACCTACAGAACCTATTAGATCTGAGTCATCCGAGCAGCAATCCGACCGTAAAAGCCATTTAGAACTGTACATGTAAACATCAGAGAAGTAAAAAAGCCAGTGTACTTCTCCGCCTTGACAACGGCGTGGACGAGATCCCTCCATGGCGAGGATTCGACGAAGGCCAATACAGCACCCGTGGGCGACGGAGGACGATAGCGGTTGTGGGCGAGGCCGGAGGTGCGGCGGCCGCGGGCGACGACGCAGGTCGACGGACAAGGACGGCGATGCAGGTCGACGGTCGTGGGCGAGGACGGACGTGCGGCGGCCGCGGATGACGCAGGGGCGGCGGCGGCTGGCGAGGACGGAGGTTCGGCCGACCGCGGGCGAGGGCGCAGGTCGACGGCCGCAGGCGAGGATGGAGGTGAGGCGGCTACGGACGACGCAGGGGCGGCGGCTGCGGACGGCGCAGGGGCTGCGACTGCAGCGAGGACGGAGGTGCGGCGGCGCTCCACGGGAAGGAGGTGCGGGTGGAGCTAACAGCTAGGGTTCTATCTCGGTGGGGATTCTGCAGTTGTGATTTGTTCGTGTGGATGAGGTCGTGGCCTCGTGGGGGTTAGCTGGTTAGGTTGTGTGGTGCTCTCTTGGGCCATTCTTGGGCTGAGGTGGGAAGTATAGGTAGGATGGTCGGGCCGGGCCGGCCAAATTCGGGCTAAAATTAGTACCTGTGCCCGGCCCGAGTTACACATCGGGCCAAATTTCCAGGCCCAGGCCCGACCCAGCAGACAGATAAGGCATGGCCCAGCCCGGGAATTTCGGGCCGGGCCGGGCCGGGCCGTTCGGGCCGGGCTGCCCATGGCCAGATATGGATATAGCACATGCTGTTAGTTTGACTAGCAGATATCAAAGTGATCCAGGAATGGAACACTGGACAGCGGTCAAGAATATCCTGAAGTACTTGAAAAGAACTAAGGATATGTTTCTTTGTTATGGAGGTGACCAAGAGCTCGTTGTAAATGGTTACACCGATGCAAGTTGGAACACCGATCCCGATGACTCTAAGTCACAATCTCGGGTACGTGTTTATATTGAATGGTGCTGCAGTAAGCCGGGCAAGCTCGAAGCAAGTGCACGGTGGCGAAGTCTTCAACGGAATCGGAGTACATAGCGGCTTCGGAGGCTTCATCGAAGCGGTATGGATGAAGAGGTTCATTGTAGAGCTCGGTGTGGTTCCTAGTGCATTGGACCCATTAATCATTTACTCGTGATAACATGGGTGCCATCGCCAATGCACAAGAGCCAAGGTCACACAAGAGGCTGAAGCATATCAAGCTGCGTTACCACTCGATTCGCGAGTACATCGAAGATGGAGAAGTAAAGATTTGCAAAGTACACACCGATCTAAATGTAGCAGATCCGTTGACTAAAGCTCTCCCTAGGGCAAAGCATGACCAACACCGGAATGCCATGGGTGTTAGGTATATTACAATGTAATCTAGATTATTGACTCTAGTGCAAGTGGGAGACTCGAAGGAGATATGCCCTAGAGGCAATAATAAAGTGGTTATTATTTATATCTCTATGTTTATGATAAATGTTTATATGTCATGCTATAATTGTATTAACCGAAACATTAGTACATGTGTGATATGTAGACAATAAGAAGTCCCTAGTATGCCTCTTAAACTAGCTTGTTGATTAATGGATGATTAGTTTCATAATCATGAACATTGGATGTTATTAATAACAAGGTTATGTCATTATATGAATGATGTAATGGACACACCCAATTAAGCGTAGCATAAGATCTCGTCATTAAGTTATTTGCTATAAGCTTTCAATACATAGTTACCTAGTCCTTATGACCATGAGATCATGTAAATCACTTATACCGGAAAGGTACTTTGATTACACCAAACACCACTGCGTAAATGGGTGGCTATAAAGGTGGGATTAAGTATACGGAAAGTATGAGTTGAGGCATATGGATCAACAGTGGGATTTGTCCATCCCGATGACGGATAGATATACTCTGGGCCCTCTCGGTGGAATGTCGTCTAATGTCTTGCAAGCATATGAATGAGTTCATAAGAGACCACATACCACGGTACGAGTAAAGAGTACTTGTCGTGAAACGAGGTTGAACAAGGTATGGAGTGATACCGAAGATCAAACCTCGGACAAGTAAAATATCGCGTGACAAAAGGAATTGGTATCGTATGTGAATGGTTCATTCGATCACTAAAGTCATCGTTGAATATGTGGGAGCCATTATGGATCTCCGGATCCCGCTATTGGTTATTGGTCGGAGTGAGTACTCAACCATGTCCGCATAGTTCACGAACCGTAGGGTGACACACTTAAAGTTGGATGTTGAAATGGTAGTATTTGAATATGGAATGGAGTTGGAATATTTGTTCGAAGTCCCGGATGTGATCCCGGACATCACGAGGAGTTCCGGAATGGTCCGAGAATAAGATTCATATATAGGATGTCATTTTATGTGAATAAAATGTCGCGGAAGGTTCTATGGAAGGTTCTAGAAGGTTCTAGAAAAGTCCGGAAGAAACCACCAAGGAAAGTGGAGTCCACATGGGACTCCACCTCCATGGCCGGCCAACCCTAGTGGGGGAGGAGTCCCAAGTGGACTCCCCTTAGGGGGCCGGCCACCCCCATATGGGAGGTGGAACTCCCACCTTGGTGGGAGTCCTAGCTAGGCTAGGTTTCCCCTCTCTATGGAAGGTTTTTGGTTCGGGTCTTATTCGAAGACTTGGAGACCAACTCTTGGGGTTCCACCTATATAATGAGGGCCAAGGGGAGGGGGCCGGCCACCTCAAACACCACCAAGGTGGCCGCACCCCATAGTGGCCGGCGCCCCCTCTCCCCAAACCCTAGCCGCCCCGCTCCTCCACTTCCCGCACGCTTAGCGAAGCTCCGCCGGACTTCTCCACCACCACCGACACCACGCCGTCGTGTCTGTCGGATTCAAGAGGAGCTACTACTTCGCTGCCCGCTGGAACGGGAGGTGGACGTCGTCTTCATCAACAACCGAACGTGTGACCGAGTACGGAGGTGCCGCCCGTTCGTGGCGCCGGAACCGATCGTGATCAAGATCTTCTACGCGCTTTTGCAAGCGGCAAGTGAACGTCTACCGCAGCAACAAGAGCCTCATCTTGTAGGCTTTGGAATCTCTTCAAGGGTGAGACTCGATACCCCCTCGTTGCTACCGTCTTCTAGATTGCATCTTGGCTTGGATTGCGTGTTCGCGGTAGGAAATTTTTTGTTTTCTATGCAACTTTATCCTACAAATATCTCTTTCCACCTTTTGTCAACACACCATTCATCTCGCATAGATCAGAATGTATGAGTTCTAGAGGTGCCAAGTTTCTCTCCTCGACCGCCTTGTGAGGCTTCCGAGGTTGCTTTGATTGCACACAACTATGGCACTTAGAACCTTTGGCAATGGTGAAATTCGGAATTAAACTTAAACCGGATAGCCGAGACATTAAACCAAAATTAATGTGACATAAACGAGAATGCCAAACACCGGTATCATCACTAATATTGCCACAAATATGGTTCACGGACTTATTACCGAAATCAGAAAGAGAAAAGCGGAACAAGCCTCCGCACTCATAGCCTTTACCAATAAATTGTCCAAACTTGGAAACAACTACTTTATTCGACTCTAAAACAACCTTAAACCCATCTCTGCATAGAAGGGAGCCGCTAACGAGATTCTTGTTCATAGTAGGGACATGCCGCACGTTCCTCGACTCGCACGATCTTCCCCGAAGTGAACTTCGGATCTACCGTGCCAACACCACGAACGAAGCATGTGACCCATTCCCCATCAAGACGGAAGAATCCCGAGCGACCTGGTAAGAAGTGAACATGGATATGTCAAGCACACACATGAACATTAGCACCCGTATCAATCCACCAACATGGAGATTGAAATACCGAAAGAACAAGAAAGAGATTACCGTACCCATCAGCATTGCTAGCGGTCACCGTGTTGACTTGCCTTGCCTTTTTCTTGCGGTCCGCCCTCTCCGGACGAGTCCTTAGAAAAGTGGCCAGTCTCTCCACACGTAAAGCAGCTCGGATCTCGCTTTGTTTATCATCTTCTTCTTCTTGAAGGTTGTAGTCTTCATAGGCTTATTGAAGGAGGGCTTGTTATTCCCTTTGTTCTTGCTCGTAGGGTTTCTTCCGCACCATGTTGGCGCTAGATCGACCCTCTCCTTTCTCGGTATTATCCTTAGCCCGAGCTTTCTCCTCAACATCAAGAGATGCTATCAAATTTTCAACCGATATCTCCTGTCTCTTGTGTTTGAGAGTTGTGGCAAAGTTCCTCCATGAAGGGGCAACTTAGCGATGATGCATCCAGACCACAAACTTGTCGTGTAAGGCACACTTAAGGAGTTCAAGCTCTTTCGCAATGCATCGTATCTCATGAGCTTGTTCGACTACGTAACGGTTGTTAACCATCCCGATGTCATGGAAGCTCTCCATGATGTACAAGTTCATCGCTCGCATCGGTTGCACCGAACTTAGCATTCAAGTGCATCCCGCAGCTCTTTACCATCCGTTAAGTGCATGTACACATCACACGTACGATCAGCAAGAATACTTAGAACGCATCCGACGAAGAGAGTATTGTTTTACTTGAACTTGTTCTGATCTTGGTCGATATAGTTCCTTCAGGTAAACCATCGGTAACTTCGAACACTTTCGGATGAGTAAGCCGGAGCATGGCCTTATACCGCCACCTCTTAAAGTGCACACCGGTAAACTTATCCGGCCTCAGTGCATCGGAAAAACCAGCCATTGTTAACTCAGGAAATTGCCTACAATTAGGTTTTTGGATTGTTGGATAATTAGGCACAATTTCCATGATTAATTCCAGAATATAAAACATAACGACAGCAGCTACTAACATGTGAAACTCGAACATACTAGATGCATTAATCAACATGAGTAGCAGCAGCACAAACGGTAAAGCATCCATCACTAAACAGATCGAGATATGTCGCACGTACCGATCTGGTGGCGGTGTAGCAAATGATGTCGCAGCAGTAACGTTGTTGATGACAACGTTGTTGACGACAGGGACGACGGGTCGAAGTAGACGGCGTTGAAGACGACGGTAGGCAGCACCGCCCGACTTGGACGGAAGGCGACCCGTGGTGAAGAGCTTGAGCGAGCCGCGCGAGCGCTTCCCAAAAACCTAATTCGCCCTCTCCCGTACAAGATCGCAAGGACGAGCGGTTCCGGAGACTCGCTCTCCCGTTCGCCGATGCACGTCGGCGCGCGGGATGGAGTAGGCTACGATGGCGGCGCAAGCGAGAGAGAGGTGGAAACCCTAACTCGTGTATTCGGTATGTTTCTCGCGGTAGCCGGGCAAGAGATTATATAGGCTCGGGAAACCCTAGGCAACGTGGGCCACGCCCACGTCGCACGAACGTTTCGAGTCGGTTACGGATAGCCCACGATCCGGGAGCGACCCGAACCGACTAACTGCGACGCGTCCGTCTAGGACTCTGTTCGTTTTCCTGAGCTGCAAAAAGTAAGGAAAGTCTCGGCTCGAGGCTCAATCCACTCACCACGAGCGCGGCGCGCGCGTCGTGACGTGTCGTGTCGTGTCGAGTCGAGTCAAGACGAGCGAGCGAGGAGGAGGAGGAGCGCGCGCGTGTAGCACTCCTATTCTCACTCACTTACTAGTGGTGAAACAACCCACCTTATAAGGTGGTCTAACTTCCTCCCAACTTTCCATGTGGGACTAAACTTCCCACCTCTTGCCACTCCCTAGTGAGCTGCCACCAACTTGGGCTCAAACTCACAAGGCTGCCACTAAGTGGGCTTTGAGATTTATAGGGAAAATCTGAAATCTAGTTTGGGCCACCAAATGTGGGCCCAATATTTCAACACAACCATTCGGTCCATGTTCTGTTTGGGTTGGTAGGTGCCCCGACGCGAGCATCCATTTGGTCCACGCGACATTTTTTTTGTTTTAGTTAAATATCCCAATTCATCACAAATGAGAGCAAATAGATAAGCACATAATTCAAATTAAATTCATGTCTCTCCGATATTTAAGGAATCCGATATTTATGGAAGTACCATCAAAAGGATCACCACGTGGAACATAGTTCACCAAAATAACAGAAACAAGGAGATAAATATGGAGTGATCAACTCTATCATGAGCGATCTTGGATCATCTTTGTCTTTTTTTTTCTCGAACCAATCCCTTCTCTTCGGGGTCATGATGGTCAGGTTGGCCAACATGATCAAGTTTTCCACGGGGAGTATATGGAGCTCAACTTCTTGTTGCTTGAGCACAACCTCCTTGACTCTTGCCAATGCATTGAGCTCCACCTCCTTGACTCTTCATCTGGCATTGGCTTTATCTATATCAAGCTTACTTTTTTTCACATCGTAGTGGTTTTTCATGGCTTCTCCCTTGTCCCGACATTTCCTTTCATCCCTCTTCTCGTTTGACTCTCCTTTTGAGCATACAAATCCTTCAATCTCTACCAAAGCATCACGCTTCATGTTGGCCTTGGTGGCCTTGTGACCTGACGGCCATCACACATGGGTGCTCGTGCTTGCGCAAGGTTGCACCATCAAGATCAATCACTATTGCTTCCTTGGTACCCTTTCTTCGAACCAATGCCTTCTTGTAGGCCTCATAGCCATCTTGAAATTTGCGACATTCTTTGACCTCCTTCCAACAATGCGGTAATGTAAATGGTCTAACACCGTTGACATCTTTGAAAAAATCCAAAGCTTGCCATGCCTTCAAATTTATTGGAGAAACAATAAGATGTAAAGACATGTATGTATAAGAACGACGAGGATGGTTTGTTGTGCCGGCTCAGCTCTACGGCACTGTGATGTCTACGCACGCTTCTATTCTTGTAGATAGTGTTGGGCCTCCAAGTGCAGAGGTTTGTAGAACAGAAGCAAGTTTCCCTTAAGTAGATCACCCAAGGTTTATCGAACTCAGGAGGTAGAAGTCAAAGATATCCCTCTCAAGCAACTCTGTAATTACGATACAAGAAGTCTCTTGTGTCCCCAACACACCCAATACACTTGTCAGGTGTATAGGTGCACTAGTTAAACGAAGAGATAGTGAAATACAAGTAATATGGATGATTATGAGTGGTAATTGAAATTTAAAATAAAAATAGCAGCAAGCAAACATGTAGCAGAACTGGTTGTAAATGGTGTTTCAATGTTTAGAAACATGGTCTAGGGATCATACTTTCACTAGTGGACTGATGTCTACGGGAGCTTCTATTCTTGTAGACAGTGTTGGGCCTCCAAGAGCAGAGGTTTGTAGAACAGCAGCAAGTTTCCCTTAAGTGGATCACCCAAGGTTTATCGAACTCAGGGAGGAAGAGGTCAAAGATATCCCTCTCAAGCAACCCCGCAACCACAAAGCAAGAAGTCTCTTGTGTCCCCAACACACCTAATAGGTGCACTAGTTCGGCGAAGAGATAGTGAAATACAGTGGTATGAATAAGTAGTAGCAACGGCACCTGGAAAAGTGTTTTGCCCGGGACGAGTAAACAAGCAGTAGTAACGCAGCAATGAGTAACGCAGCAGTAGTAACGCTAGCAGTAGTAACGCAAGATAAACAAGTAAACAAGCAGCGATAGCAGTATTTAGGAACAAGGCCTAGGGATTAGACTTTCACTAGTGGACACTCTCAACATTGATCACATAACGTAATAGATAAATGCATACTCTGCACTCTTGTTGGATGATGAACACATTGCGTAGGATTACACGAACCCTCAATGCCGGAGTTAACAAGCTCCACAATTCAATGTTCATATTTAAATAACCTTAGAGTGCAAGAAAGATCAATACGACTAAACCAAGTACTAACATAGCATGCACACTCGTCACCTTCACGCCACGTAGGAGGAATAGATCACATCAATATTATCATAGCAATAGTTAACTTCGCAATCTACAAGAGATCATGATCATAGCATAAACCAAGTACTAACACGGTGCACACATCTGTCACCTTTGCACACGTGCGAGGAGGAATAAAACTACTTTAATAACATTGCTAGAGTAGCACATAGATAAATTGTGATACAAACACATTGCAATCATAAAGAGATATAAATAAGCACCTCACTATGCCATTCAACAGGTGAATAAGTATTCCGTGAAATATAGCCTAAGAGACCCACACGGTGCACACACTGTCACCTTTACACACGTGGGACAAGGAGTCTCCGGAGATCACATAAGTAAAACTCACTTGACTAGCATAATGACATCTAGATTACAAGCATCATCATATGAATCTCAATCATGTAAGGCAGCTCATGAGATTATTGTATTGAAGCACATAGGAGAGAGATGAACCACATAGCTACCGGTACAGCCCCGAGCCTCGATGGAGAACTACTCCCTCCTCATGGGAGCAGCAGCGGTGATGAAGATGGCGGTGGAGATGGCAGCGGTGTCGATGGAGAAGCCTTCCGGGGCACTTCCCCGCTCCGGCAGGTGCCGGAACGAGACTCCCGTCCCCGGATCTTGGCTTCGCGATGGCGGCGGCTCTGGAAGGTTTTCCGTATCGTGGTTTTTCGTATCAGGGGTTTCGCGACGGAGGCTTTAAGTAGGAGGAAGGGCAGAGTCGGGGGCCTGACGAGGGGCCCACACCATAGGGCGGCGCGGGCCCCCCTTGGCCGCGCCGCCATGTGGTGTCGCCACCTCGTGGCCCCACTTCGTATGCTCTTCGGTCTTCCGGAAGCTCCGTGGAAAAATAGGCCCCTGGGTCTTCGTTTCGTCCAATTCCGAGAATATTTCGTTACTAGGATTTCGAAACCAAAAACAGCGAGAAAACGAGAACCGGCACTTCGAGCATCTTGTTAATAGGTTAGTTCCGGAAAATGCACGAATATGACATAAAGTGTGCATAAAACATGTAGGTATCATCAATAATATGGCATAGAACATAAGAAATTATCGATACGTCGGAGACGTATCAAGCATCCCCAAGCTTAGTTCTGCTCGTCCCGAGCAGGTAAAACGATAACAAAGATAATTTCTGAAGTGATATGTCATCATAACCTTGATCATACTATTTGTAAACATATGTAGTGGATGCAGCGATCAAAACAATGGTAATGACATGAGTAAACAAGTGAATCATAAAGCAAAGACTTTTCATGAATAGTACTTCAAGACAAGTATTAATAAGTCTTGCATAAGAGTTAACTCATAAAGCAATAAATCAAAGTAAAGGTATTGAAGCAACACAAAGGAAGATTAAGTTTCAGCGGTTGCTTTCAACTTGTAACATGTATATCTCATGGATAATAGTCAACATAGAGTAATATAACAAGTACAATATGCAAGTATGTAGGAATCAATGCACAGCTTCACACAAGTGTTTGCTTCTTGAGGTGGAGAGAGATAGGTGAACTGACTCAACATAAAAGTAAAAGAATGGTCCTTCAAAGAGGAAAGCATCGATTGCTATATTTGTGCTAGAGCTTTTATTTTGAAAACATGAAACAATTTTGTCAACGGTAGTAATAAAGCATATGAGTTATGAAAGTTATATCTTACAAGTTGCAAGTCTCATGCATAGTATACTAATAGTGCCCGCACCTTGTCCTAATTAACTTGGACTACCGGATCTTTGCAATGCACATGTTTTAACCAAGTGTCACAATGGGGTACCTCCATGCCGCCTATACAAAGGTCTAAGGAGAAAGCTCGCATTTTGGATTTCTCGCCTTTGATTATTCTCAACTTAGACATCCATACCGGGACAACATGGACAACGGATAATGGACTCCTCTTTAATGCATAAGCATGTGGCAACAATTATTATTCTCATATGAGATTGAGGATATATGTCCAAAACTGAAACTTCCACCATGAATCATGGCTTTAGTTAGCGGCCCAAAGTTCTTCTCTAACAATATGCATGCTCCAACCATGAAGGTGGTAGATCTCTCTTGCTTCGGACAAGACGGACATGCATAGCAACTCACATGATATTCAACAAAGAATAGTTGATGGCGTCCCCGAAGCATGGTTATCGCACAACAAGAAACTTAATAAGAGATAAAGTGCATAAGTACATATTCAATACCACAATAGTTTTTAAGCTATTTGTCCCATGAGCTATATATTGCAAAGGTGAATGATGGAATTTTAAAGGTAGCACTCAAGAAATTTACTTTGGAATGGCGGATAAATACCATGTAGTAGGTAGGTATGGTGGACACAAATGGCATAGTGGTTGGCTCAAGTATTTGGGATGCATGAGAAGTAATCCCTCTCGATACAAGGTTTAGGCTAGCAAGGTTATTTGAAACAAACACAAGGATGAACGGTACAACAAAACTCACATAAAAGACATATTGTAAACATTATAAGACTCTACACCGTCTTCCTTGTTGTTCAAACTCAATACTAGAAATTATCTAGACTTTAGAGAGACCAATTATGCAAACCAAATTTTAGCAAGCTCTATGTATTTCTTCATTAATAGGTGCAAAGTATATGATGCAAGAGCTTAAACATGAGCACAACAATTGCCAAGTATCAAATTATCCAAGACATTTTAGAGTTACTACATGTAGTATTTTCCAATTCCAACCATATAACAATTTAACGAAGAAGAAACTTCGCCATGAATACTATGAGTAGAGCCTAAGGACATATTTGTCCATATGCTACAGCGGAGCGTGTCTCTCTCCCATAAAGTGAATGCTAGGATCCATTTTATTCAAACAAAACAAAAAACAAAAACAAACTGACGCTCCAAGCAAAGTACATAAGATGTGACGGAATAAAAATATAGTTTTGGGAGAGGAACCTGATAATGTTGTCGATGAAGAAGGGGATGCCTTGGGCATCCCCAAGCTTAGACGCTTGAGTCTTCTTGAAATATGCAGGGGTGAACCACCGGGCATCCCCAAGCTTAGAGCTTTCACTCTTCTTGATCATAGTATATCATCCTCCTCTCTTGACCCTTGAAAACTTCCTCCACACCAAACTCGAAACAACTCATTAGAGGGTTAGTGCATAATAAAAATTCACATGTTCAGAGGTGACACAATCATTCTTAACACTTCTGGACATTGCATAAAGCTACTGGACATTAATGGATCAAAGAAATTTATCCAACATAGCAAAAGAGGCAATGCGAAATAAAAGGCAGAATCTGTCAAAACAGAACAGTCCGTAAATATGGATTTTATTAGGCCACCAGACTTGCTCAAATGAAAATGCTCAAATTGAATGAAAGTTGTGTACATATCTGAGGATCATGCACGTAAATTGGCTTAATTTTCTGAGCTACCTACAGGGAGGTAGACCCAGATTCGTGACAGCAAAGAAATCTGGAACTGCGCAGTAATCCAAATCTAGTACTTACTTTACTATCAAAGACTTTACTTGGCACAACAAAACACAAAACTAAGATAAGGAGAGGTTGCTACAGTAGTAAACAACTTCCAAGACACAAATATAAAGCAAAGTACTGTAGCAAAATAACACATGGGTTATCTCCCAAGAAGTTCTTTCTTTATAGCCATTAAGATGGGCTCAGCAGTTTTAATGATGCACTCGCAAGAAATAGTAGTTGAAGCAAAAGAGAGCATCAAGAGGCAAATTCAAAACACATTTAAGCCTAACATGCTTCCTATGCATAGGAATCTTGTAAATAAACAAGTTCATGAAGAGCAAAGTGACAAGCATTGGAAGATAAAACAAGTGTAGCTTCAAAAATTTCAGCACATAGAGAGGCATTTTAGTAACATGAAAATTTCTACAACCATATTTTCCTCTCTCATAATAACTTTCAGTAGCAACATGAGCAAACTCAACAATATAACTATCACATAAAGCATTCTTATCATGAGTCTCATGCATAAAATTATTACTACTCCCAACATAAGCATAGTCATTCTTATTAATTGTAGTGGGAGCAATTTCAACAAAGTAGCTATCATTATTATTCTCATCAAGTGTAGAAGGCATAGTATAATCACAACAAAATTTACTCTCCATAGTAGGTGGCACCAAAAGACCACTATCATTATCATCATCAGAAATAGGAGGCAAAGTATCATCAAAGAAAATTTTCTCCTCAATGCTTGGGGGACTAAAAAGATCATGAAAACCAGCTTCCCCAAGCTTAGAACTTTCTATATTATTATCAACAATGGTGTTCAAAGCGTTCATACTAATATTACTACCGAGCATGCAAATAAGATTTCATAGGTTTTTTAATTTTCGCATCAAACAATCCATGTTTTAAATCAGGAAATAGAATAAGAAGCTCATTGTTGTCCATTATGCCAAACTAGTGTAAACAAGAAACAAAAAGATGCAATTGCAGGATCTAAAGGAAATAGCTTCGAGCACACACACAACGGCGCCAGAAAAATACTTTACCTGGGACCGTAGTATGAGTGCCTTTTTACCTTTCCTCCCCGGCAACGGCGCCAGAAAAGTGCTTGATGTCTACGGGAGCTTCTATTCTTGTAGACAGTATTGGGCCTCCAAGAGCAGAGGTTTGTAGAACAGCAGCAAGTTTCCCTTAAGTGGATCACCCAAGGTTTATCGAACTCAGGGAGGAAGAGGTCAAAGATATCCCTCTCAAGCAACCCTGCAACCACAAAGCAAGAAGTCTCTTGTGTCCCCAACACACCTAATAGGTGCACTAGTTCGGCGAAGAGATAGTGAAATACAGGTGGTATGAATAAGTAGTAGCAACGGCACCAGAAAAGTGCTTTGCCCAGGACAGTAAACAAGCAGTAGTAACGCAGCAGTAGTAACGCAGCAGTAGTAACGCACCAGTAGTAATGCAGTAAAACAGTAAACAAGCAGCGATAGCAGTATTTAGGAACAAGGCCTAGGGATTAGACTTTCACTAGTGGACACTCTCAACATTGATCACATAACAGAATAGATAAATGCATACTCTGCACTCTTGTTGGATGATGAACACATTGCGTAGGATTACACGAACCCTCAATGCCGGAGTTAACAAGCTCCACAATTCAATGTTCATATTTAAATAACCTTAGAGTGCAAGAAAGATCAATACGACTAAACCAAGTACTAACATAGCATGCACACTGTCACCTTCACGCCACGTAGGAGGAATAGATCACATCAATATTATCATAGCAATAGTTAACTTCGCAATCTACAAGAGATCATGATCATAGCATAAACCAAGTACTAACACGGTGCACACACTGTCACCTTTGCACACGTGCAGGAGGAATAAAACTACTTTAATAACATTGCTAGAGTAGCACATAGATAAATTGTGATACAAACACATTGCAATCATAAAGAGATATAAATAAGCACCTCACTATGCCATTCAACAGGTGAATAAGTATTCTGTGAAATATAGCCTAAGAGACCCACACGGTGCACACACTGTCACCTTTACACACGTGGGACAAGGAGTCTCCGGAGATCACATAAGTAAAACTCACTTGACTAGCATAATGACATCTAGACTACAAGCATCATCATATGAATCTCAATCATGTAAGGCAGCTCATGAGATTATTGTATTGAAGCACATAGGAGAGAGATGAACCACATAGCTACCGGTACAGCCCCGAGCCTCGATGGAGAACTACTCCCTCCTCATGGGAGCAGCAGCGGTGATGAAGATGGCGGTGGAGATGGCAGCGGTGTCGATGGAGAAGCCTTCCGGGGGCACTTCCCCGCTCCGGCAGGTGCCGGAATAGAGATTCCTGTCCCCCAGATCTTGGCTTCGCGATGGCGGCGGCTCTGGAAGGTTTTTCGTATCGTGGTTTTTCGTATCGGGGTTTCGCGACGGAGGCTTTAAGTAGGCGGAAGGGCGAGTCGGGGCCCGACGAGGGGCCCACACCATAGGGCGGCGCGGGCCCCCTTGGCCGCGCCGCCATGTGGTGTCGCCACCTCGTGGCCCCACTTCGTATGCTCTTCGGTCTTCGGAAGCTCCGTGGAAAAATAGGCCCCCGGGTCTTCGTTTCGTCCAATTCCGAGAATATTTCGTTACTAGGATTTCGAAACCAAAAACAGCAGAAAACAGAACCGGCACTTCGGCATCTTGTTAATAGGTTAGTTCCGGAAAATGCACGAATATGACATAAAGTGTGCATAAAACATGTAGGTATCATCAATAATATGGCATAGAACATAAGAAATTATCGATACGTCGGAGACGTATCATGGACACTCTCAACAATGATATCATAATTGAATACATAAACATTATCTCTTCACTATGTCACTCTGAACCACTCTCCGGTTGTATAACGAACACAAATTCACCGTGTAGGGCTGCATAAGCACTCCTTAAAGTTCGTGTTCCCAATCTATGGACGCCCCACGCTATCACTTTAAGCATACAAAGATAGTACTAACAAGACACCATAAATTCATAAGTATTTCTGTAAATTAAGCTTAAGAGACACACACACGGTATGCACACTGTCACCTTCACACCGTGGGACAAGGTGTCTCCGGAGATCACATAATAAAACCACTTTAGTAGCATAATAGTTGAAGAATAACATCTACTTATTCAACTAGATTACAAAGCTCATGGTCACATAAAGATCGTACCATGGGAGAGAGATAGACCACATAGCTACCGGTAAAGCCCTCAGCCTCGGGGGAGAACTACTCCCTCCTCATCATGGGAGTCAGCAACATCGATGGAGATGGCGGTGGAGTCGATGGAGATGGCTCCTGGGGCAATTCGCCGTCCTGGCTGGGTGCCGGAGAAGAGACTTCTGTCCCCCGAAACTTTTTCTTCGGCGGCGATGGAGCTACGGATTTTTTCGTGGACGGAGGCTGATTGATTTAAGGTTTTCGTGTCGGGAGGCAATTTATAGGTGAAAGAGCGAGATTGGTGGGCGCCCGAGGGCCCCACACCATTCCTAGGCGCGGCCAAAGATGGGCCCGCACCTAGGGGTGGTGTGGACACCTCGGCGCCCTCCTCCGTCTCTGCTTTGGACTCCGTCTTCGGGTCGGAAAAAATAGGAACTTTGGCTTTCGTTCCGTCGAATTCCGAGAATATTTCCTGTACAACTTTTCTGAAATACAAAACAACAGAAAACAGGAGCTGGAACTGTGGCATCTTGTCAATAGGTTAGTTCCATAAGATGCATAAAAATGACACGAAGTGTAAACAAAACATATATAAATTGGTGTAAAACGAGCATGGAGCATCAAGAATTATAGATACGTTTGCAACGTATCAGACTGCCGGTGCCGGTCACGACCAACTATGCAAGTGTGTTCCGGTTGAGCATGAGGAGGGCTTGTTACCATGGTGGTCTTCGACTATATGGATTCTAGATGCTCCATGACCTGTTGCCTTTCTGCGACGGCGGTGTCGGGCTCATGCTTGGCCTTGGCCTTCCTCCGGTCCACCTTCTTCCTGCTATCAACATTCCTCTGTGCTGGCGTGAGCTCGACCCTCGGCTTCTTCAGTGTCGCGGTGGCTGCGGCGGTGCCATCGTGGGGGAGGGGGGTCTTGTATTTATCCTACTTTTGCCCTGGGGAGTTTCTTTCTCATTTAACAAATGGGGGGAGGGCGAGTTGATGGTGGAGATGGAGATGGTGGGAAGTGCGTCGGCCATGGTGTGTAGGGTAGATGGGCAGCGCAGTGGAGTGGAGTGAATCTTGGGTCGCCGAATTGTCGGCCGCGCGAGGATAAAGGAGGGCACATGCGGCATCCGCAGTGCGCCCGCACGGACAGAAAGCCAGCTCAAAATTGAGCTGAGTTTAGATCCAAACGGGCAGACCAAAAATTTGGTGGCGCTTTTGTCTATGGTGATGCATTTGAATGTGGGTGGGCCAAATAGATGGCCGCATTGGAGATGGCCTCATAGCGCAGTCTGGAGGTGGTGAAGGACATCATCATCAATCAGATGGAATTGTTAATGTCCGTCAGCCGGTTCCAACGCAGATTTCAAATGTGTGTCTATTAGCAGGCACAGATCTATCATCCGCGACCACTCGACGAGACCACAGACCTTTACAAATTGGGTTACCCATGCGTTGCCATGCATGGTCCGTCCGTGGATCCTTTACACTGGATGGCGGGCGTCCGGCGATCGACGTAAACGCTGGGTGTCGCCATGCGGTGCGGCTATCTTGTGGCAATTGGTGCTCTGCCACTGGGCCTAGCCCCGTTGTTCGCGCGGACCCGGCAGCGGGAGACTGCTGGAACGGCCCAGCGTGGCATGGACCGTTCTGCTGCGTCGTATTCACTGTGCCAAACTGATTTAAACCTACTCATCCAGCGACAGCAGGGCGTGCATGCATTCACATTCGCTGGCGCTGCTGAATGCACGCGCGCGCGCATTCGTGCCCAATTGCCCTAGGTTAGGACCATGGCATGGCAGTAAGTAAGATGCAAAGCAGCCTGGTCGTTAGCAGTGACCGATCGCGCGCGTGGTCGACGGTCGATCGACTGCTAACATCAGTTCCTGTCTTGTTTTTATTCTTGTCTCTATTCTTTCAGTTCGAGCAATGGAAAGATCGCCATGTAGGTAAGTATAGGATAAGGCGCGGGGTGAGGCTTAGAGTATCTCCACCGGCAGCTTCTAAATAGGCGCCTGCAAGGACGTCGACACCTTCGTTTGGGGGACGCCAGCACTGTATCCTCTATTTAGGGGAGCTGTTCCCACGCCGGCGCTCCCAAAACGGCAGCCCGATAGATGTTTTGAATTAAAATCATAAATAAATACATAGAAAATTAAATAAGAAATATTTTATTCCACAAACTAATACATAATTGGGAACGTGGTTTACATGAAGATATAGTTTGGAACATGGTTTTCAACAAACTAATACATAGTTTGAACCATGGTTGATACAAATATAAAATATTGCAAAAAACTAAACCTAACTAGACCGATCATCGCAGGTTTCATGTGTTCGCTGCCAAGAAAGAACACTCGAGGGCATACCCAGTCATCCAAACTGGAAAATCCAGCTGGTGAGGGTGCCCCTGTTAGTTCTTTCGAGGAAGAACATCCGAAAACATGCGTGCCGATATTCACTGCGAAGAAACAACACTCAGTCGTCGTCCTCCTCGAGACTGTCAATGTGGTAGTGGCGGCGGCTACGCGTCTCGTCGAACACCTTGACGCTCATGTCTCTGTCGCCAAAGTAGGAGAACACGAGCACGAAGCCGACATGGCCTTCTCCCAGCCGATGTGGAGGTACATCTTGCCGCGCGCGACGTAGATCACGTCCACGATCCACCGGTAGTAGCCTCCCGCAGCCTCCCGCAGATGCAGCATGCTAGGGTTGGGGAGAGAGGCTCTAGGGTTTGTGTGTGAGAGGGACGATGAGAGGCGGCCCTTTTCATAGGCCGGAGGGAGGTGGGGTAGCGGTGGCGCTCATTAACGGCGGCACGAAGAGCAAGGCGCGCGCGATGGGACGGTTCGTTGCGCGTCTGCAGAAACTGCACCGCCGCTGCGCCCCAATAACTCCCGCCGCGAGGTAGGCGACGGTTAGGTTAAAATTGAATGAGCCGCTGACGCGTCAGCCCCGCCACTCCCCGCTGGCGTCGACTTTTGGGATGTGTGGCTGACAGGCGGCTCCCACGCCTAAAATTTTCAGCCTCGCGAGGCACCGACGCGCCCGATTCGTGCCCTTGGCGAAGGGACCGGCACGAGGTTTTCGGTGATTCTATTGGCTCGAAATATGCCGGTGCCGTTTCGGACGCGCTGGTGCGAGTCCATTTTTGTTTCCAACCCCAAAAAGCTATCGAGATCGCTATCGAAAACGCCGGTGGAGATGCTCTTACGCGGTTTCTTCCAACCGGCTATGAGTGGGACGGAGGAAGTAAAACGGAAGAGGCTATGAGTGGCGAGTCGAAGACTATAACGCCACTTGGCTGACGGCAGTGACCACTGACCGTGGACCGTTGCAACGCGCATACATACACACAGGCGCAGGCAGCACCACTCGTCTGTCTGAAGAAATACCATTACCATAGCGCTCAGACAGCAATTGAATTGGAACGACGGTCGGATTTTTCAAAATTAACAAGCTGTAGGTACTCATCACGCATAGCTCTGCATCCGTAGCTGGACCAAAACATGATGACGCCAAACCATTTTTTGCAGCACTGTTCAGAATGCAATTCTGCTTTCAGCTAGCCTCATCTGAACGCCGAGTTGAAAGGTTTCATTCAGACTTAACAGAAATCTTAACGTGAACAATGAGCATGCTCTGAACATGATCGATGCGTGACTGTTGCGTGATGATGCCAACCGCGCGCGCTAGCTGTTCAGGCATCCGATGCGATGCCTGATGGGATGGATGCTGCGCTAGTACATCACGGGCACGGCGAGTGCAAATATCCATCTAGGTTTTCCCCGCGGAGAGGGAAAGGGACGCAGGAACGACAAGGCGCATCCGTCATGTCGACGACAGGGACGGAGAACAATCGATCCAGGCAAGAACGTGATGCACGCCGTGTACTATTATTGTGTAGTGCCTAGCTAGGACTTCTGTTATCTTCATTTCCGTATGGACCTGTTTGTTGTCTCCATGCAGAAGTTCTCCGGACAGGAAACAACATTTTTGGGTAGTTAAACCAAGAAGTCAGACGACTATTTGTCATCGGTCGCGATAGATTATTAAGACCTTGTACAGACTGTGTAGAATCTGGATAGTAACAAGAATATAAGAACGATATGATCAGGGAAGTAGGAGGTTTTAGCACATAGCACCACTTGTTGAGGCTTCTTTTGCACGAAACCACAACCACTAGAAATTTTTGCACCAAACACCACTATTTGTTGTAAACGTTGCACAGAACATATAAATCACCATTAACAGCCTTGATACCCATTTGTTAATTGGGCCCATGCCTGCCATTTATAATCTGCCCCCCCCCCGGGCAAAGGTCAAGCGTGGCGTGTGACGATGTGGGGATCGTGGTGGTTGACGATGCGACGGGGCTCGGGTAGATCGAGGCGGCGTTGATTGCCTGGATCGATGGACTGAACGAACGGCGGTGAGTCGGTGATGCATGCTAGCGGTGGCGGACGGCAGTGCAAAGCAGGACATCGACGGACGGGGAGGTTACCACTATCAGAGGAAGTGTAGAGGAAGTGCAGGGACGTCGTCTAGACGAGGGAAATGGCGGCGGAGCGCATGGGATGCGGCGGGGATGGCCGGGGGTGCGCTGATGCTCGGGGAGGCGGTGGCGGATACATGAGCACTGGGAGGATGGCGAGGAACGGGAATCGAACGAGCTGGTGGAAGCTGCGGAGGAGATTGGCAAGGCGGCAGCATTTGGAGACGAGGAAGACAAAGACTATTGCATTGATTTTGGGCGCTCTGTTCCGATTCCTTTAGCACCGGATATCCTGAAACAACATCGCCACCCAAAAAGATGTCCATGGGAGAGGTTCGGAGTGGGCCGGTGAGGGAGAGATCCCTTCTCCGCCCGCGTGCCCCTCCCTGCGGACGCTTGCCGCCACGGAGCTGTGGTGCTGCTGCTGACCATGATTGAACTCCTCTGTTCATCTATATCCAGCAAAGAGCTTGTGAAATCCATGTTGCATGCCGCCTTGATTATGAAAGTGGGCCTAATGTGGTTAATTCCCTGTTAAGACTCCTAATTGAAGTATTTGTGTTTTGTGCAAATCGTTACCCCAAACATTGGTGTTTGGTGCAAAGAAATATCATTGTTGTGGTTCTATGCAAAAAAAGCCCCAACAATTGGTGTGATCTGATATTTCCTCGGGAAGTAGTGACATACTGACATAAGCTTAAAGGATGTCGGCGTAGTGAAAGAGAGAACCCACTAATGGACATATGCTAGTCCCTTTCAGATGGGATAGGTACGTTGTAAGCTTGTGCTTACATAAGATTCCGATCAAATCATGAGCTGGGACAACCCTGGGCCTGAAACCGTAAATTTCAATCTTGTACTCTCTGCACCGGCCAAGAGGAGCTAGCAGGCATACTACTCATACAAAACCATATTTGAGTCCTTTTTAGGAGATTAAAACATACTGTACATAATAACTAAAAGGATATCCTGCACATTGCGGCAAGAATCTCTTCAAAAAATAAAGGTAGAAGACGCATGAAACATGAAGTTGCCCAATACGAGAAAATGCTAGATTCAACTGGTCACGGTAGTAGTCGAGGGGGTAATTTTGAAATCTACATGGAATGACTGTGCATTTGAACAATTAAAGATTGCCAAGGTTCAGGAATGTACCTGATTAATGTTGGGTGGAAGATATTTAAAGCCATAAATAAGATGAAAGCAATTTGAAGCCATAGTTAATATGAAACTGACAACTTAAGGAAATTGATACTACCTTCATACCTGTTTACAGGGGTACGCACTTCGAGAAAAAAATTTGACCACTAATTTGGTCAAAAAAATATGTGATATACGCCACAAAAGTGGCACAATTGGATTCATATTTAAAAGAAGTTTTCAAGGACATAGTTTTTGGGATATATATCTAATATTTTGTTAACCAGACTAACAGTCAAAGTTTTCACTCGAAATAGGTAATACCCTTATAAACCAGTACGGAGGGAGTAATGTAGATTGTTTGCACGATGATATGTCATGCGTGTTTGCTGCATAAAACTTTTTATTGAGCAGTTACAAATAGAGAGCACGTGCTCTCAAGAAGGTTTGATATGATTTTCATCACTCAAAACATCCAGGAAAAAATGGATGGTTTTGGCTGAAACAATTAAGGAATACACTAATTGTGGTGCTCTGGTTGCACATGATTTAATTGTGTAGGAGAATATGTGATGTCATGAATTCGATGGCTAAAAAGGATGACATGTACAATTAGATGGATAAAGGAGTAGATGATGGGAATAGTTTGCAGGTAAATTATCATTAATGATTGTTAGTGGAGTTTTTGTTTACACGCGATATAAATTGATTGATTGTCCTCGTCAATGCAAAGCTTGTGGCCTATATAACACATAACTCCTCGATAGTATTTATTGGTTATGTCTTTATTGAGAATTACATTGCTAATTTTTGCATGGAACATCCTCACCTCAAAGCATGCTTAGGATGTGTTTGGTTGCTCACGAAGCGTTCTCCCAGGTTCATTGGGCTTTTGGTTGAATGCAATTGGCTCCACCCCGTTTGGCGCGAAATGCAGTCCCATCGTCCTCTTACTCGCGGTCACCACCAGTGGAGAACAAATCCATCCCCACTTTCCCCTGCCGGGCGGCGACGGAGATTTATATCTACGGTAACGGCTGCTCTGTCTTTATAGATCTCAGGCACCGGATCCGTCACCCTCTTGTCTCTATCACTGGCAACGGCGAGGCTCACAAATCTACATCACTGGTTTGCCCTCTTCGTCCCCATCACCATCTTTCACCATCGTCTCCAGCTCCGGCAGGTCGTCCTCTTCTATGGTTGTAAGCACCTATATCCCCTTCCCGTCCCCCACCACTATCTCCTCTTTAATTTCAGCTTATCGGTTGTGGCTAATTTCATAGTTAGTTATGCAACATTGATTTAATTAAGACGAACTAATGGAGATTTTCATTTAGGCAGCTACCCTCGTAGTTGTGATTCAAGCATGGATTCTTTCAGTCCACCAGAGAGTGGTTCATCACAATTACATGCCCATGGTTACATATGCTCCCATGTTTGAACGCGCGCGAGAGAGGATGATAATTTTGAACTACATCTGAAACAACAACCATGTAGATGCTATTAGCATGCTTCGGATCGAAAATAGCCCCTTTTAACCATCTTGTGAGCATATTAATGGTTAGGGGGTTGCTTCAAGATAACATCCACACCTGTATCAAGGAGAAAGTCGCAGTTGTTCCTTCATGTTCTTGAACACAACCATAGATTTCGAGTAACTCGCATCACATGGAGGAGATTCACCGAGACAATATTCACGTACTTCAAAAAGTCACGTATGCTATTGGAGAACTCAGAGGAGAGATGATCAAGCCTCCATCTGCTCTTACTCCTACGAAGATACAAAGCTACCTACTTTCCATATTTCAAGGTGAGCAACTCTATCTTATAGTTCTTGACATGATTGTATTGCATTGAGGCCTAAAAAATTGTTATGACATGATTCTATTGCATTGGAGCCTAACAATTTTTTTTGTGTCGGGATTGTATTGCGGTAATTGATTGTACTCATGTGACTGCTGGAGTGCCTAGAAGCTAATCTCATGCATGTAGTGGGAGAATTACACCGTCCAAAATGTGATTTCCTCTATTGATTTCGATCGGAAGGTCACATATATGTGTTATCTAGACGGGTAGGATCAGCCCATGATGCAAGCATTCCTGCTCACAACTTGGCTAGACCTGATGACCTCAAAATCCCTCAAGATAAGTACTACCTAGGTGATGCCGGATATGCTTGCCGCCCTAGTATTCTTCCACCCTTCAGGTCAACAAGGCACCATCTCAATGAGTTCTCTGCAAAGCACTAACCCTGGGATGCTACAGAACTTTCAATATCAGACACTATAGCCTTAGAGTCACGATTGAGAGGGCATTCACTGGTCTGATGAATAGATTTAAGATCCATGATCAAAATCCATTCCACCCTTTCCCCACCCGAGTTAAGTCAGTTTTTGCATGTTGTATTCTGCACAATTGGATCTTAGAGTGGGTATTGATTAGTTCTTCCCGGATGAGAATGACGTGATAACTAACGACATTGATGTTGGCCATGGTGTCCCTCTCCATGGTAATTGTGCTTTGAAGAATAAGAGGCAACAATGAGAACATATCCTAACATGTAAACGTTGCAATCAATGCCGCTACACCAGTAGAACATGGTCCTTTGGATTCAGAATAGAAGGCCAAGATCTAGTCACAATGTGGGTTGGTGTTGTAGTTTACAAGTTGGACCTCGTACGTAGAGCTGCTAAATTGCGCGAGAAGTCCCTCCCCAACCCAAATCATCTCCCTCCCTCTGCCCTCTTCTATTCCCTATACGCGGAGATGCGATCTATATATGTTTAGAAAATTTTAAGCTGCAACAAGTTCACAACAAAATATATCCTTAACACATGAATGGTAGATCCTTGTTGCTGGAGATTCCTGGTTCATGTGCCATTGTAGTTTCAATGGCGGTGTCACTTCATTGATGCACTCATGGCGAGGCGTCATTGCTTCGGTATTACATTCACTGGCAAACATGTTAGGTCGCAAGATTAGTACATAGCAAAAATAAGCTTGACTGGTACTTCTAGATTGCTCGGTACATATAGAAGAGGGCGAGAGAGATTTCTGAGTTTGGGCAAAGATCCAGATTAGTTCGCTCACCAGGGTGAATTTGCTGAGTCTGTGAGGATCTTTTTGCAACTGTTCTAGCATCCCATCATCCAACATGATATTTTCCTTCTATTCCCAATCAACACGACCATATTATGCAGGTCAACATGTGCATATATTGGATGGTTTCATGGGATATGTTTAGAGGGGGTAGTAGGGTGACGAGATGTGGGCTAATAGAGGCCCGGACATAAAGAGGGAAAGGAAGAAAAAGAAGTGAAGAAGAAGAAGAAGAAGATCGTGAGTAGCTGGCCAAGATGGGATTTGCCCCTCTTAACTCAGAGAGATGTTATTTGGGAACTCTTGAGTGATTTGATTTAGGAAGCATAGACATGCAACCCGGTTAAAAGTTAATTGAGGACCCGGACTAAGAGTTACTCTACTAAATCTATAACACAAGATCGATAAAAGAGTTAAACTAATAAAGGAATGGCAATCACTCATCCATAGCATTGATAAGTATATCTTGAGGCGAAGTGAACGAGACATACACACATTGCCAAGGTTTATCATGATGACTTACGTCATTCATAATTCAACATGTTTTGTCAACAAGCGCTACTGAATATCGATTTGAGGCCAAGTGTTCATGGAAGCAGGTTCGACTCGGATCCATGGTAGGAACTCAGATCAGTAACTATTGTCGTGTCCGAGTGTTCGCGAGAACCTACAAGAGAACACACTTAAGGAGACAGAAACTGTTGAATATGTTCTGACTGAAAATAGCCCAACTAGGTTGAACCCAAGTCGGACCGAGACTGAGTCTAGGATGTATTGGATTCGTGTAGTACACAGATTAAGGTTCGGTGGGACCAACACAAGTGTTATGGGTCTACGCAAAAGCCTATATAAGGTGGATATACCCACGCCGAAAGGCAAGACGTGAGTACGCCGCAATTCCATGTGTCGAAAACCCTGGGCACTATTAAGTCCTAGGTTGTGCGAATGGATCTAGCAGGCCATTACTCGATATTCTGCCTTAAAAGTGTTGCATGTGTGATGTTGAGTGGAAGGAATTCGTGTGGGATTCACAAGGAGCTATTCGAGAAGCGAACTCCACTTCTCTGACGTGCTACATTAACTTTCGCTCATGCGCGCCTAGTGGTAAAATCATGACCGAATCCCTAAGCATAGATCATGGCGATGCGCGGCAGAAATTTCGAAATGCATTTGTTGCACTCTACGTATCCCAACATAGATGTTCAAGTGTCACTTGGAAGACTCCAAGTTGTGAAGGAGCCAAGACGTTTGTGAAGACCAAATATCTCCTATTTCATGTGACCCGACTGTGGTGTATGAAGGTGATAGATGTGGAAAATTGAGGGCGGGTTCTTTATGACCTTAGGAATTTGTATTTGAACATCTCCAACCAGATGTACAATTGTGCGAGTAATCATAAACTCAGGCCCATGTGTTTCCAATCTACTTAAATTCAACAATTTTACTTGCTTTAATCTACTTTTTCGCAAGTTTTACCTCTGTATAATTCATGATAGGTTTTTTTTGTAAGTAACCATTTGTAACTTCCTTTTGGTTAAACTGTGTTATAGTTCATGATAGACATGTGTGTCGCGTGATCATTGGAAAAATAAGAACAAATCAACTAGACAAAAGAAAAATCGGTATTAGGAGTAAACCAAAAAAAAACTTATGGCGACGAATGATGTGGATTAGTTGCACAGATAATAACATGGTTTAATAGAAATGATGTCGGCTGCTAGCAAAGGAGAGAACCAACATTAATTGGTGTAACAAATGGCTAGTCTCTTTCAGATAAGATAGATGTATGATTGAAGGTGTGCTATATAGATGTCTGACCTCGTCTTAGCATTTTTCCTGTACAGGAATATGTCATTGTCATATGATGAGCTATGATGAAACTGCAATTTCCGGGTTTGTTTTCTCTGCTCCAAGAGGATGATCATACATAACACTTCTTATGCGCACCGAGAAAAAACCAAGATATTGCTCTGTTTCTGAGATTGTTATTATATTTTTAAGAAGACATGTGATATTCGACATTACAGATGGATATCAAATACGAATGAAAATCAGATGATACCCTTACCGGCATTATATTAATAACCCTAAATAATTTGCAAGCAAACTTTTTTTTAACAGCCAAGAAAACTTGAAGGCCGACTTTTTTTTTGCGAAAACTTGAAGGCCGAATTAGGAAGACGCCGAGTAGCAGCAAAATAAAACATTCCTCGTTTGCACATCAACTATGTCTGCTGCCAGTGAGCTAGGACTCAAATCCTAGAAGATCGTAAAAGACAGACAGCGTGAGCGCACTAATCCGGGAGATCTAGCCGATCAGACCATGAGCAGATAATAAAATTTTATCATCAAAGCGGGTGCATTATCGATTGTCCATTGCGCTGTGCAGGACAACTACACCATTGTTTTATTCACAAAGCACCTAACACGCGTGTCATGTAGTGCTAAATATATTATTCCGATTGTCTGAAAGAAACATGTGTGCCTAGCGCTGAGCTTTGTGTAACTATCTAGAAATCATATACTGGTTACCACAGGCTACTAAAAGCGGCAGAGGTGTCCTGGAACTGACTTCGGCGGCGGTCTCTTGGAATCCGCCGGGCAATTTCCCCTCACGCGCCCATCGTCCTCTCTTGATCTCTATCTCCACTCTCCACTACAACAACTGCAGCTACTCTTGTAGTATAGGAGTAGCATCTCGGAGGTGATTACCTGTCCTGAATCGAACAATAAATTAGCGAGTGATACCTCCCACCACAAGCACCTGGAGCTGGCGACGCCGACGACCGGTCCATTGACCTGAGGCCAAAGGCGGTGGCTGCGGGTTCGGTGCCTGCCCGGTCACGCCCCCGCTCGAGTTCTTCGTCTCTCACCGGCGGGTTCACCTCGGCCGGGGGCAAGAGTTCGTCGGCCCGGCGCGATGCAGCACCAAGGTAATTAAGGGCAAATTTCACTGTGGTGTGCGATCTTTGCTGCTAATTTCTGTTACCAACCGCCGGGCGGTTGGATTTGTATGAGTGCCGTGAGAGTAGTAAGCAGGTGTGTGGATTTGGTGCCGAATCCTAACTAGTATGCTAAATAACTCATGTTTGCTGATTCACCTAGTGCTTTCAAGTCCGAAACCATGATCCCCTTCAGTTGGGGTATTTTTTTTCTTGATAAATGGTGATCCACGTCCACCCAGCTTCATTAACGGAACTTGAGAAATATTCCTTAGTTCTTATGTCTTCCTAATGGTGCCATTACCTCTGGTTGGTAAGAATTGTTTGCATTCGTTTTTCAGATCCAGGTTTCGATGTAGAAAAGCTGCAACGTGAAGTGAAGACGCGATGGTTGAAGCCTAGAGAGGTTCTCAACATACTTCAGAATCACCACTTGTTCACGGTGGAACACAGGACCCCGCAGAAGCCACCGAGTAATAAAATCAGGCCTTTGTTTTTTTTTTTTTGCTTGCGAGATACCTAATTCAAGCTCACCGGTACTTGCTCTAGCTCCGAGTGTGGTTAACCTAGTTGGTTCTGAAATTGCAGGTGGTTCTTGGTTTCTTTTCAACCGTAGGGTACATCGATTCTTCCGGAAAGATGGCTATGGATGGCGGAAAAAGAAGGGTGGCAGAACCATTGCGGAAGCCCATGAGCACCTTAAGGTCTGTTCAATGTTACTACTCGAGTAATTAGAGATCTGCAGTTGATGTGTTAATCATAATATGTTTTGGCGGCTAACATCTGGGAAAGACAACAATAAATAATTGGGACGTTTGTTGTTAGGACTGAATCAGATGGGCTGGATACCTGATATGCTTTCTTCTTTGGGCACTGAAAATTTCAGGTTGATAATGTAGAGGCACTGAATTGCTACTATGCTCATGAAGAAAACAATCCTACATTCCAGAGGCGGATATATTGGATGCTTGAACCGTAAGAATTCTGTTCACTTGTACAAGGAATGGAATATGTTATGCCTTGAATTGTATGCTTCTGTTCACTTGTACAAGGAATGGAATATGTTATGCCTTGAATTGTATGCTTCGAAGTTCTTAAAGGCTCTTTAAAAACTTTTCTTGTGCCTCGGGTGTTCTTAAAGTGTAAGTGCTTCTCCTCAGAGCACAGACCCAATAGCAACTTTGTCAGCATGCTCCTCGTGGAACATTTTTTAATGGGAACTCAGGGATGGATACATAAGCTGTCCATTGCTACATGTCATTTTTTTCGTGCTATGGTATAGCTTGTTGCATTAACTCCTGTTTACAAGTTATGACTCCATCTATGGTTACTTTGAAGTTTCAGCATCCACCCGAGATGTTCCCAACAACTAGAAACTACCATTCACCAATTCCTTGTAGACATGCTAAATGTTGTAATATTGTACAGTGTTCTTCGACTTTTTCTGATGATGCGCAACAATGTCACAGATTATATTCCTTAGGTAAATCATATATTTCATTAGGAGTCCCAAAAATAGGCACATCAATTCTTGAACAATTATATTCCAGACAACGGTGACATTATACCCTCATTACTATGGCTTCTACTGTTGGTTATGATTTGCTAATTGTTTGTCCTTGTAAAAAAGAACCATTTATCAACGTATAAGTCAATTTACATCATAATGATAGCGATTCATATTTGCAGGGCTTATGAGCACATTGTTCTTGTCCACTACAGAGATGTTCTAGAGGTTTGTCTCTTGTTTTATCTTCCTTTTCCCACGACATCTGTAATTGTGATGCTTTAGCTGCCTTAGGATGAATAACTAACACCAACAGAATTGAACTTCACATTACCTATAACTTTTCAGTGGTTACTCCCTCATTAAGCTAGTGCATATTATTGCACTGATTGAAGTCACCATATTGTTTTTCGGCCTGTTCTATGCTTAACTTTTGCTTCTTGATTGATTATCAGGGCAGCATTTCATTGTCACCACCGAACAATTCATCAACATCAAATCATGGTGCTAGCAGAGCTGATGCACATAGTTCGCCAGGGCTGACTAGTGGGATAACTGTGCCACTTCTTAACTCGTGCAGCCCTGGATCCGCTGAAGAAGTTAGTTCCCAGATTCTGACTATAAGCAATGAAACAAATAATGCAAGTCAATTTGATTGGATGCGGACAATTGAATTGCAGCTGAGTCTGGAAAACAAGGAAGACCGTGATGTTAACGCCGAAGAGATTCTGCCAAATCACAATCCTATTACTGTTCCTGGGATTCAGATTGAAGACTCAGACAACTGTACAATCCTTGCAGATATCCTTACCGACCTGGAGTCTAGTGAAGACAACCATAATGAAGGAAGCCAGCCTTATACTAATGCTATTGATGTCCTGAAAAATTCAGGTGCACTACTCGAATACAAGCAAACCCCATGCATTATGATTCTTTCATTGCTGATTACTGCCTGAGATAGCATGGGCAAACTTTCTGAAATTTTGCAAATTTTCCATGTATGTCTTCTCTTGATCAGATACTTGGTTGGAGGAGGATCAACTTGAGTCTTTTTTCCATTCAGTTCCTTTGATAGTTAATGACCAATTATCCAATATTCACGAGGTTTCTCCAGAACGGGCATTTTGTTCTGAAAGTGCTAAGGTATCACATGAAGCTTGAACTTTGATGTTCTTAATCGAATTAGAAGTTGGTTTTGTGAGATAAATACTCCATCTTCGTTCTTCTGTTCTCTTGATAAGATATGACCCATTTAGGAAATTGGCGCGTGGCATTTACATTAACATGTACGGAGTACATTACAATAATAAGCATGCCTGATAGCGCCTAATGGCCGAACGCCTTGTCCTAGGCCTAGCACTTTCCTGAACCTTGGCGTGCATGATCCCTGAATTCATCTCTTGTCTCATCAGCGAAAATGTTGGCTATTAGGGGAGTTTCGTGTTTAAGACAATTTCTGTAGTGATTTTACAATAATTAATTGGAGACTATATACATGTAATGCAGGTTGTCATTGTAGGAGACTTCCTTTGCAACCCCTCTCGGAGTTCATGGGTACTATTTGGTGATGTTAAGGTCCCTGTGGAAATTGTCCAGCAAGGTGTCATCCGTTGTCATACTCCATGCCTTGGTGCTGGAAAGGTGAGATTGTGTGTGCTTGATGAGAACGAGAAACCATGCACTGAAGCTCGAGAATTTGAATTCGTTGAAAAGCCTACCAGTACAATGATTAATGGGAATGAGAAACCCTGCAGTGAAGCACGAGAGTTTGAATTCCAACGGAGTCCAACCAAAAGTGGTGAGGAGCTGTTGCTGCTTCTTAACTATGTGCAGATACTTTTTGATGGTCGTGGTTGTGAACTATTCTCAAAGTTCAGGTTGCCACTCCCAAATGTTCAGTGTGGATTCCAAACTAACCCCTCAGAGATTATAAGGGAACCATGTGAGCAGCTGGACCATGAGAACGCAGTGAATTGCATCATGGAAGTGATGCTCAACAACAAGTTCCAGGATTGGCTATCATCCAAATTTGAACAGAACAGTGAAGGGAAACATTTGCTTCCTAAGCAATACCATGGTGTTATACATACAATTGCTGCATTGGGATACGATTCGGCTTTGAAGTCACTGCTTAGTTCTGGTGTGCCTATAAACTACCGTGATGCGAATGGATGGACTGCTCTTCATTGGGCTGCACGATTCGGAAGGTATTGATAATCTATTCAGTGCATGCAAAGCTATATGCAAACTATTTTCATATTCTTTCCTATTTTTTTGTAACTAAATGAAAAATGTCCGAATGTAATTTAGGAGATTTATCTTCTGTTTCCTAGCTTCATTTAATATGGATTTCCTCTTGACTCTGACTCTAACCCAATATGAAACGACAGGGAAAAAATGGTGGGGGTTCTTCTTACTGCAGGTGCTGCTGCTGGTGCACTTTCAAACCCAACATCGGAAGATCCTGCTGCAAAGACACCTGCTTCGATTGCATTTGCATATGGTTTCAAGGGTCTCTCTGCATTTCTTTCAGAAGCAGAACTAATCGCTACTCTTCATTCTCTGGAATCAAAAGAAAATGGGAATCCTGTTGATCATACTGGCGCAGTGGTTATATGTAGTGCTGTGGATAGAATATCAGACAAATGTGCTCATGTGGATGGTGGGACTGATGATCAGCTTGCACTTAAGGATTCTCTAGGAGCAGTCCGAAATGCTGTTCAAGCTGCCGGGCGCATACAAGCTACCTTCCGTGTGTTTTCCTTGAAAAAGAAGAAAGAAAAGGCTCTTCAGAATGGAGATAGCTGCACCATGCCCATTCGTGAGGCAGGTGCTTCTTCACGTGCTATGCTTGAAAAGGCTGCATTATCTATCCAGAAGAACTTCAGATGCTGGAAGAAACGTAAAGAATTTCTAAGAATTCGGAAAAATATCATCAAAATTCAGGTAAGTTTCGCATATCATTCGCAACGTAATTTTGATGTGTACATTCTTAACAAAATTTTGTGGATTTTGTTAAGCTGATAAGCGAGCCAACCTGTGTATTCTGATAGGCACGGGTCAGAGCTCACCAAGAAAGAAATAAGTACAAGGAACTACTTCAGAGTGTTGGCATCCTTGAGAAGGTCATGCTAAGGTGGTTCCGAAAAGGTGTTGGTCTGCGAGGGTTCAATACCAGGGCTATGCCAATTGATCAAGATGAGGAAGAAGACATTGTCAGAGTTTTCCGGAAGGAAAGAGTGGAAACAGCTGTCAACGAAGCTGTTTCGAGGGTGTCAGCTATCGTTGGTTGTCCTGTTGCAAGAATAGAGTACCGCAGGATGCTCGAAATACACCAACAAGCAAAGGTGAGACTGATCTGTGGAATCTATTGAAAGTGTCCCATAAAAAGTTGCATAAGCATGTTTTTAGTTTTTACTAGCGAAAAATACACTTTCATATAATATGCCAGGCACTTTGTGTATGAAATTTGCGCCTCATGTATTCACTCACACTAATTAAAAATGCTTTTCCCACCAGAGCATGGCCATGGAAAGTGGCACATCAGCTAGCAGCTGATGCTGATGACAGAGCACTGGCCAGCCACTATCATTTGTCATCCCCCCTTGTTAAATGATCTGGAAAGCTGTTTGGCTGCCTGAAGAGCAGTAAAGCCTTGGCGATCAACTTGCTGTGGATCCTGTCATAACAGAAGAAGTTATCAAGAAATTCAGTACTGCCATCATCAGTCCCTGCTGAAAATGTTGTTTTGGAAGCTGTAAGGTCTCCGTATATGATGAAGCTTCGATGGCTTAAATACCAGCTGCATTGTATGGTACCATATTTCTTCTTGGAGAGTACTTATGGCACCATCTTTCACATTTGCTAGGTGTGTACATGATAATAAATGTATGATAGATCCTGAAACAGAGCTCGGTTGTCAATGAGAGGTAGTATGATGAAGCTTTAGAAGCTTAAATACCAACTGCACTGTTTGTAGTACCCTCTTCTGCATTTGCTAGGTGTGTACATGATGATAAATGTATGATAAATCCTGAAACGAGCTCAGTTGTCAAATGATCCCATCTTCTGCACGTGGAATCATAAATGGTCATCGACCAAATGCACACTTCTTCAATGTGTAATGACTGTACAAAATCATTCAAATCAAAAGACAATATGATCCTGGTGCAAGCCTGCAACAGTAACACTCCAGCTGCATTTTGGTCCTTTTTGGTAGCAGTTAGATCAGGTGTCACGAAGTCCTGTTTGAAATGCAGAAACAATTAAGAAAATGAACTGAATATGCAAAACTCATGTGTTTCAAGCAGACCGTAGATATCAACACAACCATAGTTTTTCCCTTGCAGATGGAAGGTGATTGAATCCTCGATTGATAAACCAAACACCAACACAATCATAGATATAGGGGAATGTCAATGTAAACCAGTAAGCACCGGACAAGCACAAGGCGACTCCAGTGCAATGCTGGAGCAAGTAACACAAGATTACACCATTGTAACCACTAGGATTAGTTTAGATCCAAGAAAGTACGTCACTTTGGACCTTGCAGACAGATAAACATAATGCGGCAGTTAGGTGCCATCACAATGCTCCGGACCACGTATTAAACAAGGTTTAGCCATGACATCAGGCAAAGGCATTCTCATCCGAGAGAGACATCACAAAAGCCATACCTACAGGCAGCATTCAGTAGGATATATTTTTTGCTGGGAAGAGAACCCAACAGCAGGAGAAACTTCAGGTTGGGAACCTGACAAGGACATGAAAGAAAACAGCTAAGGGACGAAGAGAAAAAGAAAGCGCTTGAGCTTTGAATGTGTGATTTACAGCTTGGACACACTACGCGAAAAAACACATTCAAGTGCACAAAGAAATTCCTGCACAAACCACCAACACCTAATATGTACACCCATGGAATTCCCGGGGAAGAAAAAGGAAGGAAAAATTTCTCTCCCTACACATTTACATTACAAAGGCAGAGGACGTATGTCGAACTGAAATCTGCAGTCTGTGAAGTGCAGTTGGCCTCTTCACGAGAACTGTCTCCAAGAAGTTGCTGAACAAAATACTGCACATGCATATCGATTTTCAAGAGTTTTACTCTTTCTGCCTCCTGGTGAGATGGTGTACCAAGAAAACAGAAGTGGGTGGTTCCAATCTCCAGGTTTCTAAGTTCATACCTGAAGTACAAGAAAAAAGATCATGACATTAGACCTCAAGGATTCCACGAGTATAAAATACTAAGAATAGAGCTTGCTTTAAGAAATTGCTATAGTTTCTTTAGAGTTTAGAACCACTACACCTCATTATCATAAAAAGATGCACCTTTTTTTCAAAGTTAAGACATGTGAGACAGTTAAACTGAATTGCAGTTCACATAGCAGTTTTTATGGAGTCTGGATAAGAGTCCTAACAATTCAGATTTTATTTTACTATGAAGTGCAACGGAATACAGTTATAGCTTTGATAATACACATGACAGAAAGTATTCAGGTATACATGGAGATGGGATGGATGGTAGTGGTGGGGGGAATAAATTAGCTTACTCTTGGGAGCACTGCAGCTTTAACAAACATCTTTGTGCCATGGCGTGAGCTGTGTGGCGACATCCTCCACTAATTTACAATCCATATAGACCTACCTAACTATTGAACTTGGTCATGATTTTGGAAAAAACGAGTTACTTCTCTGTACAACTGCTCCCCTTCGAAAGGCTTGGAAACATAGCCATCCATTTCACATTTCAGGCACTCCTCATATGTTGCCTGAATAACATCTGCTGTCATGGCCAATATCGGAGTTCGCCACGTACGGATATTAGCACATTCTGGTGGTATTTCTCCTTTCTCTATTCGTTCATTTAGATCTCTCTCCATCACTCTTATCCTCCTAGTGGCTTCAAATCTGGAAAACAAACAAATGAACGAAAAACTTCAGTAATTTATGACAATGACAGATCAATATTCAAAGGAAATGGTACTCACCCATCCATTTCTGGCATTTGTATGTCCATAAAACAAGCATCAAAACTATGAGGTGGTGTTAGCAACGCGATTGCTTTCTTCCCACTGTCTGCACAAACTACTTCTGCGCCATACTTTTTCAGAGCACCTGCAGCCACTTTAAGGTTCACAACATTGTCATCAACCACAATGATTTGCTTCTTGTGAAGAAGGCTACCCAATGTTGAGTTGCCATTCTTGCCATGCGCCTTATCCACTCCACCCAAAGCCCGTCGTAGTGAGACCTGAAGCATGCTCGCACGAAGTGGCTTCATGATTACATTCAAGTTATACTCCCTGGATATATGTGAATTGCTCTTGATAGAAGTTATAGGGTTCTCCAAAAGAAAGAACTTTGGAGAGTCCGGCAGATCCTTGCTCCTCAATTTACTAAGCAAATGAGGCATGGAATGGGATTCCTTCAGCCACGTCTCCTGTTCAACTAGCACTAGCTTTGCAACTAGTGATCCACAGTTTATTTTAGCAATAACTTGATTTACGTCAGTGGTCAATTCCGTTTTGACTCCAAGCCTTTGCAAATGGTACTTGGTAACCTTGGCACGGACCGGCCTATGATCGATAACCAATGCATTGATCCCCTTAAATCCTGACGATTTGGCAACGTTTGCATTGGAGCGTGACCTCGCAAGCACAGCAGTGAAGGAGAAAGTAGAACCAACATTGGGCGTGCTTACGAACCCGATCTCTCCCTTCATGAGATGAACCAGACACTTGCTGATGCTCAACCCAATGCCAGTGCCCCCATGGATGCGGGCAATGGATGGACCAACTTGCATGAAAGGGGTGAATATACGGGATTGAGCTTCAAGTGGGATGCCAGCACCAGTATCTTCAACAGATATTATCAACCTTATTGTTTCAGGCATGATGGGAGCAAAAGGCATCTCAGACGAGTGTAAATCCATATCGAGAAGTCGTAAGCTCTCCCAACTATGCCTCCTGTTAGCTACCGGGTAGCCACTTAAGGTGTCTGCGTATTGAGTTCCCATCTCCACCATGACCTCTTCGACAACATGAACTGTCAAGTAGATATGCCCTCTTTTTGTAAACTGTGAAAAATAGAATATTTCAGCCAAGAAGTAACAGAATGCATAAAAATAATAAACATATATAATGCACAGCTTCATATGCCCATTTGTGCTATTCAGGTATATTAATTATCTTTACCTTTATGGAGTTCCCCATGAGATTTGTAATGATTTGCCTCATTCTACCCGGATCGCCGATAAGTGTTTGTGGAACTTGATCAGATACATACACTGCCAGCTGCTCGTGCGGTGCATCACAAAGACAAAACCATGAAAAACAAGGACAGGGTTAGTGAATTTTTACAAAATACAACAAAGCTCCTGTGTAAGAATCTACACTGAAATTACCTCCAGTCCTTTCTCCTGAGCTTTTCCGCAGAAGAGAGACAAGATGTCATCACAAACTAATCTAAGATCAAAGGGTGCTGCCTCAAGCTCGAGCTTGCCAGATTCTATCTTTGCCTGATCCAGAACCTCGTTTATGAGGGACACTAAAGCTTTTCCACTGGCTTGGGCTGTTCTAACATAGTCTTGCTGTGTTGTGTCCAAATCAGTATCCATGAGCATTTGGAGCATTCCTGAAAAAGAAAGTATAAATTATTTTAATTCCTAGAGTATGAATAAAAAATGGAGAACACAATATGGGTCAGCATGATTGCACACTCACCTAAAACACCATTCATTGGAGTTCTGATCTCGTGCGAAACCGTAGCCAAGAACTGCAAACAAGCAAAAAAAGGCAAGGGATGGAGCTTTGTTCTCTCTTAGACAAACAGTGTAGGTTGTGCAGTGACTAGTGATATTGCTCACCTGCGACTTGGCAACATCCGCATCTTCCGCGCGCTTCTTGAGCTCGATCATATTCTGATAGTCATCTTCAACTTTTTCGATACGGTGCATAGTAGCGTAAAATATATAACCAAGGAGCATACCAATCACAAGAGTTCCTAGTGACGATGTAATTGCAGACCACGGCAATGGTGGCTTTTGCATGAACCTGTTGAAGAGGAAACAAAGTCACATGGAGAAAATCAAAAGACAGCGGAACACTACGCTGAATGCATTCCAGTTGCAGTACTGATAATAAAAGGGAGAGCAACAAGTGAATCACCTGCAATGCATCTCATGCCTTCTGGATGGATCGCCGAAGTTGAGAGTGCTGTTATGGTACATGCCACCGCAGGTATCGTTGGAACCATACATGCTGATCGGCCACTCGTTAGTAGTATCATACACGTTCACCATGATGGATTGCTTGCCGGCAAGCTGATGAAGCAACTTATCGACCAGCGCTTCTATATCAAATATGCCACCGAGATAGCTGCTTGGAAGCAAAAGCAGCCAGTTAGAGACTAACTCTGGTGCATAATAACATAAGGTTGGAATCATCATTTAGACACTTTACCCTATGGCGACTTGGACGCGCTCGTGCGGCCTCGCATTTGCAGGGAGCTCGGTGTTGTAGACGGTGTATGTGGAGATCACGCCGAGGCGACTGTTGAGTAGCTTGAAAGGGGCGGTTAGAACACCCTTCCCGGATTCTCTAGCTCGTATTATGTTTTCTCGATCATCCTGTAAGAAGCAAACCAAATGGGGGCCCTTCGTTAGCATAGTTAATTCAGAAAGAATCAAGAGTTGTACTAGTATTTTCCAAAGGAAAGCAAGAACATAGTGAAGCACGCAGTAAGTTGGTAAAAAAAAAAGAATGAGGGTAAAAACACAAGCAATGGCCGTGAGCTGTGAAACCACATGGTGAGCACCCAGGGTTGCAGCTTTATCCCGGGCCTAGTAGGCTAAAAAAGATAAATCTAGCTTCCCTTGGCAAGGGGGGCCGCCGGGGGAGAAAGATGGATACGATTGCGAAAGCAGAAATCGTCACGCACATCGCCGGAGAGCATGTCGAAGGAGATGACGTTCTTGTATGCGTCCTGCGCGAAGATGACGGGCGCGTACTCCTCTGCCGGCTCTCGGATCTCGGCGGCGGCGGCGTCCCCCGATGGCCCGTACTTCTTGTTGGAGGAGTACATCTTCTTGATGCTCCAGCCCTGCTGGCGCTCGAAGCGGTCCCGTTCGGCGTGCGTGACCCGCACCGCGTACGCCACCCCGCTGGTGAGCGGGCGCTCGAAGGCCGTCCTCTCGGCGTACCTGGCGAAGGTCGCCTGCAGATACAGAAGCGGATGGCTGGGGTTAAACGATGGATTCGACGAAACGAGGAAGAGGAGGAAATTGGAGGTCCGAATCAAGTAGAGTACCTGGTTGATTGCTGATGGGTTCTGCGCGTGGTGGAAGGTTGAGACGAGGATTGCGAGCGCCTGGAGGTGGTTCATGCTGACGTTGAACTGGTCCTGCAGCATGCGCGCGCGCTCGTCGCACATGCTTGCGAGCGCGTCCCGCCGCTTGTGCACGGCCTCGGAGCTGCCGTTGTAGAAGAGGCTGTGCGCGAGGAGCGTGAAGGCGAGGAGCCAGAGCAGCAGCAGCGGGCGCCACCAGCGCTGCACCGCCCAGCGCGAGTTGCTGTACACGTGGCCCCGCAGCGCCTTGGACGACAGCTTCTCCGGCAGCGGCGGCCGCCGGGGCAGGGGCAGGGGCAGCAGGCGCACCCTGTCCAGCCCCATCCCCAGGAACCCCAGCCCGACCGACACCGCGCCGCCCTTCCCCTCCATGTCTGACGACTCGGCTGCCCCTGCAGACGCCGCGCCTACCGTTGCCGAGCGAGCAGCAGCACCGGTCATTCGGCTACATCGCCAGCGCCGACGCAGAGACTCCCCCGCCGCCGCCACGTCTCCCCGCCGCACCGCCTCATCCACGCCGCGCGCACAAGCAGAAGTCGAGAAACTGCCGCCGAGCTGTCGCGGCCACCGCCCGCCTTCAATCGAGCCAAAAGGGAGCCGACACCGAGGCGCTTTCGTCCCTCGCTTCGGCCTGTCCCCCTCGTAGCTCCGCTTCCGCTTGCGCTTCCCCTTTGTGGGTTCCGGCAGCTCCGGCTTTCGCGAAACCCTCCGGCCTGCCGCGCCCTGGAAGTAGCCACCAAACCCCTGGTAGGCGGCGTGCGTTTGACCCACCGACTCGATAGAGGGCGAGAGAGAAGGAAGGGAGGAGCGAGAGTAGGAGAAGAAGAAGGAGCACACCAACAGCAACAGCAACAGGAATAGACTACAGGAGGAGGATGGGGGAAAGGGATTGGGGGAGGGGGAGAGGGAGGGAGATTGGGCTGATTGGAGCAGGGAGAGAGGGGGGAAGGGGAAAGCAAGCAAGAAGGAAGAGGGAAGGCAGGTGAGGTTGGAGTGGAGGTGGAAAGGGAGAAAAGTGGCAAGTGAAACAGAGCACAGAGGATTGAAGCAGAGCAAGAGGAGTAGTAGTAGTAGAACGATGGATGGTGGCACCCAATCGCAGCAGCGGGAGAGGCCAGCACGCAAGTGGCTCCCTTCCGCGTGGGCCATCACACTCTCTCTCCTCATCCGCTGATCACACTCCACCTAGAGACAGACAGAGAGAGGGGTGTGCTGCTGCTTTGATTGGTGGAGACGGCCTTCACTGCACAAGCCAGCGGATTTTAAATATGCCTACTACCTTCTCTCCATGTGTGTAATAAGACTACTGTTCCAAATCAACAAACGTGCCATCGCTTCTTTTAGTAGTATATGTTCACCTTTATTTTGTTTTATTTGTATTTTGCGGGGAACAATTGTCTCACATTCCCTTTGTTCTTAGACAAATGTATTTTTGCATTAAACACTTTTATAATAGATATTTGCTGAAAACTTACATTATAATATACTCTCTCTACCTTGAAAATGAAAGGATGTCGCGAATTTGTCTAAAATTTGGATTCATCTAAAATTTTACACAAACCTTTGACATTCTTTTCGAGACGGAGGGAGTACAATAACTTTACAACAATGCCAGATATTGCCATGGTTAGTCTGTTCCGCATTTTTACTAAAGGAGAGGATACTACTCCCTACATTTTTCTATTAATTCTCATGGATTCGTCTGGATTTATATGTATCTATACGCTAAAATGCATCTAGATATATGTGAATCTAGACATATCTGAATCAACTAATTTGAAACAGAGATGGTATCAGCTTATTCTACAATAATATGCTTTCTAGACTAATCATAGGTTTACATACTCCAAGTCAACCGACAGTAGGTCCTATGTTTGTGTACGGCGAAATTGGTTGAACTTTGGGAATCAGTCTCGGTAAGTACCCATAGTTTTTATATGGTAATTCTGCACCGAAAAATCCAAGTGGAAGCAAGCTCTATGGAGGCTTTTAGTTTCAAAAGTCACATTTCAATATTTCATTTAAACAAATAAATAGCATACATGTGGTCAATGGTGTTTAATACAATCATGCAAAATCTTCGTGTAAAATAATTTGATTTTTTTGGATACACAAAAATAACAAAAGTGTAGCTTTGATTATAGTGCACAATCACGTTTTCGAAACTATAAATTTGCTAGATCTTTTTCACTTTTATGTAGCATGTAATGCAAATAATTTCAAATTTGGATTTTGCACAATTGTAGGATACATCACAACTACAATGATAATTTTTGCGGATTTTTTATTTTTTTTTGCAAATATGATCTTTTATTTTTGAAAATAAAGGATTCATGGAGCTCGGGCACCTAGTTACCCGCCCCACTATAGTCTTCATCCTCATTCCCGGTTAGAATCGAAAATTCAATTTAGCTCTTGGGTGCATATGCTCCCTCTACTCGAAAATAATATTTCAAAATGTTGAAAAAAATTCACAAAATATTCTACATGCACATCTCCACAATATATGTGTTCGTCAAATTTCGCGAAAAACCAATATTTTTTGTGATCTATTGAAAAAAAGAAAATTTATCTTCTGAAAAGCCTTATTTTTGATTTTCCATGCAATGACTTTGTGAGCATATTGCATGTGAAGATGTACGTGCGAATTTTTCGTTTCATTAAATTTCAAAATAAGTGTAACATGCATTTGAAAATAAAGGGAGCATATGCTCCCATATGCCAAAACATGACCCTCGTAACATACTACTTACATTTGACAAAAAAAAGCACCAACTAACATGTAACTTAATTTTATTTATACGCACGTTTCAAAAATAGATATGTACACATATGAATATATGGTTGTTCTTTCCTCGAGACTTGTTATTAGATTATCTAAAGCAAGGACCTTTTGCGGAATCCTCGCGTTTCTCGGCCACTAGCCCCTTCGACTCTCTAGCAACAAAACAACCAATGAAACGGAAGGGGTGACGCCTGTCGATAGATTAAACCCCTGGTTCGATAAACCATTCCCGGTGGGGTGTGATGATGAATGACGTGGCACAGTGAGGCCCGCGTCCAAAGCCCGCCCGCCACCATTGGGGGCAAGTGGTCGTCGTCTTCCTCCGGACCTGGAGATGGCGCACTGGTCACTCCCTCTCGCTCGCGTCCCACACTCGCAAGCTAGCTGATCCACGGCTGCTGCTGCTGCTGCTCGCGATCTCTTCTTCTCCATCCCCTCGCGTGCCTGCCCCCGCTTTGTACCCTAGCTAAGCTGGTTAATTTGGACACTTGCGATGCGTGGTATCCCCCAATTATATGAGAGAGAGAGATTGAGAGGTGGTGGGGGTGAAAGGGAGAGGTAGGGGAGGTGACTCTGCTAATCTCAGCTCAGATGACCGATCACTACCTCTCCACCAATGATTTTTATTTCCATGGAGGAAAAGGATAGATAGACTAGCACGCTGCACGGGCTAGCTAGGTTTCTAGCGGAATGGCTCCAGGTCGTTTTCGGCCGAATGTGACATGTGCGGACAAGTGAAACTCGTGCGTACTTTTCCAATCCGACGGCCACCAAACTGGTAGACCTATATGGTTTCAGTAAAGTGCAATTGTCAATGCAAATCATTAGTACTTGTGTAACTGTGTTACATGGTTTTGTACAAAAGTAGTTGTATAATGTATTTGCTTTTTTTGTGGAAATGTAAAGATGAAATACACATACACACCGACACCAAATTGTTATATTTCGAAAATGGAAGCTATATATCGCCATTGGCCTCTCATCAAATTGCATGCAAAAATAATAATGTTAGGGCATCTTGGTCCGGTTTGGGGCCCAGACAAAAATCAACATCATATGGGCCTTCCTATCGTCCAAAAGTGGGTCCAAGATGTCCAGACACCCCGAAGCCCTCCCAACTCTCGTGACCAAGCCGTTTGTGCGGGCACATCCGGATATACCTGCCAAGTCGAGTATGGGCTCCATTGGCCCTACCTGGCAGTAAGGGGAAACCTAGTCAAGCCTTTCCCTCACCTCCCTCCTCACATGTGCTATCTCCTCTTCCTCCCCACATGTGTTTGCACCTCTCCCGCTCGACCTGATGCCGCCTCCGTCGAGTCCACCGCCACCACATAGCAATCGCCCTTGCCTCGTCCAGTTCCACTACCAATTTTCCGCTTTTGTCTAAGCCATGCTAAAATATACTCGAGGTGCCCGATGTCGCGAAACGGTAAGTGTTGCCCATCTAGGATAATTAGGCGACCACTGACGGGAGCAAAGACATCTCGTCCACCGCCGTGACTTTTCAAGATCCAAGGGAGCAACTCGTCATGGCTCTCGGCATGCTTCCGTAACAGCGCCGCATCGGGCCCGAGTCGTTTCGCCCCCGTTATCTATTCTCCGCCCCCAATGGGTTTTGGCATCCCGGACAATGCCACCCTAGTGGACATGGGAATCCTATATGATGGCCATCACGACATTGAGCTTGTTCTCAATGACGTATATGTGTTCACCGAGTCACGCGCTTAGAAGCCATGAATGATGGCAACCCAACAAAGGAGTATTCAGACAACGATAGCTCTCGAACACAAGCGATACCGTTGAAGAATGGGAGAAACAAATATTTTGGCCAAAGGAAAGGAAGTACTCCATATAGGCCTCAAAGTGTGTGACATCATCAAGATAATTGCCAGAATTCTTGGGTGAAATGAAGAGCGTGTTGGAGATGTTGAGTGGAAAAAGAGGAGAGTTAAGGGAGCAACATAAGATGAATGCTCTGTGATCCTCATGGGGATACAAGTAGGTATGGTGGCTATGGCTAGAAAGATGATTGCCACTGATGTGGAAAAGCTTAGGACTGAAACAAAAATGTTGCAGCTAATAAGCTCAAAGCAGAATCGGAGGTGAAGAAAATAAGTCTAGTGTTGTTGACCAAGGAGGACTGGATCTTATCAAATAACATAAGCCACATGGACCCGAACATTTATGACCTAGGTTTTAATTGTGAGTACCCAAGTTATGCACAAACTAGGGTTGATGTATAGGCTTAGGTTTTAGATATGAATTGATACCATAATGGATTTGCTAGGGTTTAGTTTTCCCCTCACTATTGATAGGGTTCTTGTATCTAAACACTACTAGAGTTGTCACAAGTACTTGGCTAGGCAAGGTTTTAGTATAATGCCATTACTCCTCTACTCATAATATTAGAACTGGTTTTAGGGTTTTACTTGTGATCATCAAGTAATTCACAAGTTAGTTTGAAATATGGTTATAGGTTATTGATACGTCTCAAACGTATCTATAATTTCTTATGTTCCATGCTAGTTTTATGACAATACTCACATGTTTTACATACACTTTATATTATTTTGATGCATTTTCCGGTACGAACCAATTAACAAGATGCCGAAGCGCCAGTTCCTGTTTTCTGCTGTTTTTGGTTTCAGAAATCCTACACAGGAAATATTCTCGGAATTGGACGAAACAAAAGTCCACGGTCTTATTTTCCACGGAGTCTTCCAGAACACCGAAGAGGAGACGAAGAGGGGCCACGAGGCGGCCACACCATAGAGGGGCGCGGCCCCACCCCTAGCCGCGCCGCCATATGGGGTGGACCCCTCGAGCATCCCCCGACTCTGCCCCTTCGCCTATATAATCCTTCCGTCGCGAAAACCCTAGTACCGAGAGCCACGATACGAGAAAAGTTCCATAGACGCCGCCGCCGTCAACCCCATCTTGGGGGTTCTGAAGATCACCTCCGGCACCCTGCCGGCGAGGGGAATCATCACCGGAGGGCTCTACATCACCATGCCCGCCTCCGGACTGATGCGTGAGTAGTTCATCCTTGGACTATGGGTCCATAGCAGTAGCTAGATGGTTGTCTTCTCCTCTTGTGCTATCATGTTTAGATCTTGTGAGCTGCTTATCATGATCAAGATCATCTATTTGTAATGCTACATGTTGTGTTTGTTGGGATCCGATGAATATGGAATACTATGTCAAGTTGATTATTGATCTATCATATATGTGTTGTTTATGATCTTGCATGTTCTCCGTTGCTAGTAGAGGCTCTGGCCAAGTTGATACTTGTAACTCCAAGAGGGGGTATTTATGCTAGATAGTGGGTTCATGCCTCCATTGAATGCGGGACGAGTGACAAAAAGTTCTAAGGTTGTGGATGTGCTTGTTGCCACTAGGGATAAAACATCAATGTTGTGTCTAAGGATATTTGTATTGTTTACATTACGCACGGTACTTAATGCAATTGTCTGTTGTTTGCAACTTAATACTGGAAGGGGTGCGGATGCTAACCCGAAGGTGGACTTTTTAGGCATAGATGCATGCTGGATGGCGGTCTATGTTCTTTGTCGTAATTTCCTAAGTAAATCTCATAGTAGTCAACATGATATGTATGTGCATTGTTATGCCTTCTCTATTTGTCAATTGCCCAACTATAATTTGTTCATCCAACATGTTATTTATCTTATTGGAGAGACACCACTAGTGAACTGTGGATCCCGGTCCATTCTTTTACATCTGAAATACAACCTACTGCAATCATTGTTCTCTGTTGTTCTTTGCAAGCAAACATCATTCTCCACACCATACGTTTAATCATTTGTTTACAGCAAGCCGGTGAGATTGACAACCTCACTGTTATGTTGGGGCAAAGTATTTTGATTGTGTTGTGCAGGTTCCACGTTGGCGCCGGAATCCCTGGTGTTGCGCCGCACTACACTCCTTCACCAACAAATTCACGTGGCCTTCATCTCCTACTGGTTCGATAACCTTGGTTTCTTACTGAGGGAAAACTTGCTGCTGTACGCATCACACCTTCCTCTTGGGGTTCCCAACGGACGTGTGCTTCACGCGTCATCAAGCTATTTTTCTGGCGCCGTTGCCGGGGAGGAATCAACACTCCATCAAGCCTCGTCACGTGCCATCAAATATTTTTCTGGCGCCGTTGCCGGGGAGATCAAGACACGCTGCAAGGGGAGTCTCTCACATCCAATCTCTTTACTTTGTTTATTGTCTTGCTTTATTTTATTTTCTGTCTTGTTTGCTTTATTTATATCAAAAACACACAAAAAATTAGTTACTTGTTTTACTTTATTTAATTCGGTTTGCTTTACTTATTTTTATTATTGTTAAAATGAATACTCCTGAGAACACTAAGTTGTGTGACTTCACTAGCACCAATAATAATGATTTCATATGCACTCCTATTGCTCCACTCGCTACTACAGCGAGAATTTTATGAAATCAAACCTGCTTTACTAAATCTTGTTATGAGAGAGCAATTTTTCGGTGTTAGTACTGATGATGCTCGCTTGCCCATCTTAATAATTTTGTTGAACTTTGTGAAATGCAAAAGTATAAGGATGTAGATGGGGACATTATAAAACTGAAATTGTTTCCTTTCTCCTTAAGAGGAAGAGCTAAAGATTGGTTGCTATCTTTGCCTAAGAATAGTATTGATTCATGGACTAAATGTAAAGATGCTTTCATTGGAAGATATTATCCTCCTGTTAAAATTATAGCTTTGAGAAGTAGCATAATGAATTTTAAGCAATTGGATAATGAACATGTTGCCCAAGCATGGGAAAGAATGAAATCTTTGGTAAAGAATAGCCCCTACCCATGGACTAACTACTTGGATGATCATCCAAACCTTTTATGCAGGATTAATTTTTTCTTCAAGGAACCTATTGGATTCACCTGCTGGAGGTACTTTTATGTCAATCACTTTGGGTGCTGCAACAAAGCTTCTTGATGATATGATGATCAACTACTCTGAATGGCACACTGAAAGGACTCCACAAGGTAAGAAGGTAAATTCTGTTGAAGAAACCTCCTCCTTGAGTGATAAGATTGATGATATTATGTCTATGCTTGTTAATGGTAGATCTATTTTTGATCCTAATAATGTTCCTTTAGCTTCATTGGTTGCTCAAGAAGAGCATGTTGATGTGAACTTCATTAAAAATAGTAATTTCAACAACAATGCTTATAGGAATAATTTTGGTAACAACAACTATATGACATATCCTTCTAATAGTGGCAATTCTTATGGTAATTCTTATGGTAGATCTATTTTGCCTAGTGAGGAAAAGATGATAGAAATTGAAGGAGCTACTAAGAGCTTTATGTTGGAGATATGCCCAAGAGGCAATAATAAAATGGTTATTATAATATATCTTTGTGTTTATGATAATGTTTATATACCATGCTATAATTGTATTAATCGAAACATTGATACATGTGTGTTATGTAAACAACAAGGAGTCCCTAGTAAGCCTCTTGTATAACTAGCTTGTTGATTAATAGATGATCATGGTTTCGTGATCATGAACATTGGATGTTATTAATAACAAGGTTATGTCATTATGTGAATGATGTAATGGACACACCCAATTAAGCGTAGCATAAGATCACGTCATTAAGTTATTTGCTATAAGCTTTCGATACATAGTTACCTAGTACTTTCGACCATGAGATCATATAAATCACTTATACCGGAAAGGTACTTTGATTACATCAAACGCCATTGCGTAAATGGGTGGTTATAAAGGTGGGATTAAGTATTCGGAAAGTATGAGTTGAGGCATATGGATCAACAATGGGATTTGTCCATCCCGATGACGGATAGATATACTCTGGGCCCTCTCGGTGGAATGTCGTCTAAATAGCTTGCAAGCATATGAATGGTTCATAAGAGACCACATACCACGGTACGAGTAAAGAGTACTTGTCATGAGACGAGGTTGAATGAGGTATAGAGATACCGATGATCAAACCTCGGACAAGTAAAATATCGCGTGACAAAGGGAATCGGTATCGTATGTAAATGGTTCAGTCGATCACTAAAGTCATCGTTGAATATGTGGGAGCCATTATGGATCTCCAGATCCCGCTATTGGTTATTGGTAGGAGAGAAGTCTCAACCATGTCTACATAGTTCGCGAACCGTAGGGTGACACACTTAAGGTTTGATGTCTTTTAAGTAGATATGGAATATGGAATGGAGTTCGAAGTTTTGTTCGGAGTCTCGGATGGGATCCAGGACATCACGAGGAGTTCCGGAATGGTCCGGAGAATAAGATTCATATATAGGAAGTCACTTTCCAAGTTTGGAAATGATCCGGTGAATTTATGGAAGGTGGTTTCTAGAATTATCCGGAATAAATCACTATGGAAGGAGGAGTCCCGGAGGGACTCCACAAACCCTAACCAGCCAACCAAGTGGGAGGGTGGAATCCATGATGGAAGGGGAGAGTCCCTGTCCCTCTAGGTTTCGTCCATAAGGCAGTTTTTCTGTTGGGGTCTTATTCGAAGACTTTGGGCAAACCCTTGGGGTTCCACCTATATAATGAGGAGGAGAGGGAGAGGGGCAGCCATGGCTTGGCCGCACCACCCCTGCCCCCTTGAGGCCGGCGCCCATAGCCCCCTCTCCCCAAACCCTAGCCTCCCCTCCTCCACATACAAACTCCCGCAGCGCATAGGCGAAGCTCTGCTGGAGTTCTCCACCATCACCGCCACCACGCCGTCGTGCTGCCGGGATTCCGAGGAGGATCTACTACTTCCGCTGCCCGCTGGAACGGGGAGAAGGACGTCGTCTTCATCAACACCGAACGTGTGACCGAGTACGGAGGTGCTGCCCGATTGTGGCACCGTCAAGATCTTCTACGCGCTTTTGAAAGCGGCAAGTGATCGTCTACCGCAGCAACAAGAGCCTCCTCTTGTAGGCTTTGGAAATCTTCATGGGTTAGTCTTGTTGATCCCCTCGTTGCTACCGTCTTCTAGATTGCATCTTGGCTTGGATTGCGTTCTCGCGGTAGGAAATTTTTTGTTTTCTATGCTACGAATCCCTACAGTGGTATCAGAGCCGTGTCTATGCATAGATGGTTGCACGAGTAGAACACAATTGTTTTGTGGGCGTTGATGCTTTGTTGTCTTTAGTTCGAGTACTTTGCATCTTTGTGGCATGGTGGGATGAAGCGGCTCGGGCTAACTTTACATGACCGCGTTCATGAGACTTGCTCCACGTTCGACATGCAACTTGTATTGCATAAGTGGCTTTGCGGGTGTCTGTCTCTCCCACCATAGTGAAGATTCAATTTACTCTTTCTATTGACGACACTAGTATCACCGTTGTGGTTCATGTTCGTAGGTAGATTAGATCTTACTCGAAAACCCTAAACCACGTAAAATATGCAAACCAAATTAGAGACGTCTAACTTGTTTTTGCAGGGTTTGGTGATGTGATATGGCCATGATGTGATGATGAATATGTATGAGATGATCATTATTGTATTGTGGCAACCGGCAGGAGCCTTATGGTTGTCTTTAAATTTCATGTTGAGTAGTATTTCAAAGTAGTTGTAATAGTTGCTACATGAGGTGAACAACCATGAAGACGGCGCCATGGACCTTGACGCTACACCGACGATGATGGAGATCATGCCCGTTGATGATGGAGATCATGTCCGTGCTTTGGAGATGAAGATCGAAGGCGCAAAGACTAAAGGGCCATATCATATCACATATGAATTGCATGTGATGTTAATCCTTTATGCATCTTATTTTGCTTAGATCGCGACGGTAGCATTATAAGATGATCCCTCACATTAATATCAAGATAATAAAGTGTTCTCCCCTCGTATGCACCGTTGCACAGTTCGTCGTTTCGAAGCATCTCGTGATGATCGGATGTGATAGACTCAACGTTCACATACAACGGGTGTAAGCCATGTTGCACACGCGGAATACTTGGGTTTGCTTGACGAGCCTAGCATGTACAGACATGGCCTCGGGACAACGGAAACCGAAACGTTGAACACGAGTCATATGGATGATATGATCAACACGTTGATGTTCACCATTGAAGCTACATCATCTCACGTGATGATCGGTTTTGGTGTAGTGGATGTGGATCGTGTACCACTTAACAACTATGAGGGATGTTGTATTAAGTGGGAGTTCATTAGTAATTAGATTAAAACATGAACTAATTATCATAAACATAGTCTGAGTAGTATTTTGAATTAATTTGTAGTATTGGCATCCGTTTTCTACCAAGCGCTAGTCTTGTTATTGAGATAGAAATACTGTTAAAAATCTGACAATAAACTTTACGGACTGGTACCGTATTGTTAAAGAATCAAGAAATGATTAAGTCCTATTGCAAACTTTTAGTAAACCTCACATTGTTGATTCAAAGAAGTATGGTTTCAATTAGTACCTAAAGTTATCTTGTCTCCGTGAAACTTGAAGTTCAAATCTGTTTGAAAAGTAAGGAGCTGAAAATTTAGTTTTCGTAAATAATCAAGGTATGAGATATATGTGATATCTAAGACCTTATTGCAAGATGATAGAATATAATTTGGTGAGACTACATAAACTCATAAGTTTTATGGGAATGTACGAAGGTTGAAGACGCAAGGCGTCCCAATCCTCCAACTATTAGGGCACTAACGATATTCGCATATCCATGAAGTGATCGTCCTTAGTATGCACCGTTGCTAAGAGTCGTTGTTTCGAATACTAAGGTATAGATTCTACGTGTGCATACAACGGGTGCAAGCCAGATTTGCACATGCGAATACTGAGGTTAAACTTTACGAGCCTAGCATGTACAGACATGGTCTCGAAAAGTCGTCATGATATGATGGATAAAATTATGAGTGAAATTGTTCATCATATTAAAAGGTTACTAATAGTGAAATCCGAAACACTTATCATATGATAAACAACTTCAAAGTAAGAACCTCAAGGTTATTGGTATTTGACCAACAAACCTAGAAGTTATTGATGTTGAAGTGTTTTTCTGAATAATGAGGAAAGCTAAAAGAGAAACTACAAAAGATTATTGGCAGAAAGAAAGAAAAGACTAGAAAGTCTAGCTCAGGTGTATATATGAAGGATAACGTTGCATAGAAAACAAAAAATTTCCTACCGCGAACACGCAATCCAAGCCAAGATGCAATCTAGAAGACGGTAGCAACGAGGGGATATCGAGTCTCACCCTTGAAGAGATTCCAAAGCCTACAAGATGAGGCTCCTATTGCTGCGGTAGACGTTCACTTGCCGCTTGCAAAAGCGCGTAGAAGATCTTGATCACGATCGCTTCCGGCGCCACGAACGGGCAGCACCTCCGTACTCGGTCACACGTTCGGTTGTTGATGAAGACGACGTCCACCTCCCCGTTCCAGCGGGCAGCGGAAGTAGTAGCTCCTCTTGAATCCGACAGCACGACGGCGTGGTATCGGTGGTGGTGGAGAAATCCGGCGGAGCTTCGCTTAAGCGTGCGGGATGTGGTGGAGGAGAGATACCGCTAGGGTTTGGGGAGAGAGGGGGAGGCAAGGGCGCCGGCCAAGGGCAGCCCTAGGTGGTGCGGCCAAGAGTGGGCAGCCCCCTCCCTCTCCTCCTCATTATATAGGTGGAAATCCCCAAGTGTTGGTATCCAAGTCTTCGAATAAGACCCCAACAATGAAACCTCCCATATGTAGGGAAACCTACCCAAGGTGGGAATCCCACTTGGGGTGGGATTCCCCCTTCCATGAGGGGGTTGTTGGCCGGCCACCCTAGGGAGTCCACCTTGGACTCCTCCCCTTTAGGGTTGGCTGGCCATGCAAGGTGGAGTCCCTCCGGGACTCTACTTTCCATGGTGATTTCTTCCGGACTTTTCTAGAACCTTCTAGAACCTGCCATAAATGCACCGGATCATTTCCAAACTTGGAATATGACTTCCTATATATGAATCTTATTCTCCGGACCATTCCGAACTCCTCGTGATGTTCGGGATCGCATCCGGGACTCCGAACAAATATTCGAACTCCATTCCATATTCAAGTTCTACCATTTCAACATCCAACTTTAAGTGTGTCACCCTACGGTTCGTGAACTATGCGGACATGTTGAGTACTCACTCCAACCAATAACCAATAGCGGGATCTGGAGATCCATAATGGCTCCCACATATTCAACGATGACTTCAGTGATCGAATGAACCATTCACATACGATACCAATTCCCTTTGTCACGCGATATTTTTACTTGTCCGAGGTTTGATCATCGGTATCACTCTATACCTTGTTCAACCTCGTCTCCTGACAAGTACTCTTTACTCGTACCATGGTATGTGGTCTCTTATGAACTTATTCATATGCTTGCAAGACATTAGACGACATTCCACCGAGAGGGCCCGGAGTATATCTATCCGTCATCGGGATGGACAAATCCCACTCGTTGATCCATATGCCTCAACTCATACTTTCCGGATACTTAATCCCACCTTTATAACCACCCATTTACGCAAGTGGCGTTTGATGTAATCAAAGTACCTTTCCGGTATAAGTGATTTACATGATCTCATGGTCATAAGGACTAGGTAACTATGTATCGAAAGCTTATAGCAAATAACTTAATGACGAGATCTTATGCTACGCTTAATTGGGTGTGTCCATTACATCATTCATATAATGATATAACCTTGTTATTAATAACATCCAATGTTCATGATTATGAAACTAATCATCCATTAATCAACAAGCTAGTTTAAGAGGCATACTAGGGACTTCTTGTTGTCTACATATCACACATGTACTAATAATGTTTCGGTTAATACAATTATAGCATGATATATAAACATTTATCATAAACATAAAGATATAAATAATAACCACTTTACTATTGCCTCTAGGGCATATCTCCTTCAGTCTCCCACTTGCACTAGAGTCAATAATCTAGTTTATATTTGTAAAGATGTAACACCTTGGCCTTCTGGTGCTTTATCATGTATTGCTCACGGGAGAGGTTTTTAGTCATCGGATCTGACACGCTCGTAAACGTATGTATTTTGTAATTCATTTGCGTCTCAACGCATCACTCATTTCCAAATGAGTTGGCATTAAATATGTTTGATCTTCCGGTGGAACCTTAATTCCGTCATGTCTGAAATATGTCACTAATATTGTCACACACAATATAGCTTCGAGTTCGACTGCGTCGGAACTACACCAAGTTCTCAAAGAACCTCTTGACTTAACATCCTTTGTCATTGTCAAAATAATGACATACTCTGCCTTCTTTTGTAGAATCCGTCACAATATTTAGAACTCTTCTAAATCTAGCATAGACAACTTCTAGCTCATTGTGCTACCTTTTAAACAACACTTAGTCTAATTTGAGATTGAAATTATATTTTATATGTGACAAAACCAACATCGGTGTAACACCTTACAGTGATTTGTTTGTCATTTCTTCATACAAAAATATATATATATCCTTAGTTCTTCTAAAGTACTCAAGGATATTCTTACTGTCATCCAATGATCATCATATGAATCATTCTGGTATATGCTCATAACACTTTATAGCACATGATATCTGATTGTGTACATATTATTCATGATCTATAATCACTCATGTGTTTTTACTCATTGAGTGTCAGATACACTCAAGTCTTGTTAAACCTTCACATTACAAGAACATTTTCTTAATATTTCTATATTGAACTACTTCAATATTCATCATATGTACTTTGACTTAAACTTATTTATGTGTTTCAATCTATCTTCATAGATCTTGACACTAAATTTGTTTCAGTCCATATCCTTTCATTGAAGTTAATTCTCAATGAAACCTTTTTAATCAAGTATATAATTACATCATTTATAACCAACTATATGTCACCTACATAAAGTATTATAAATGTGTCTTAGCGCTCCCACTTAATTTCTTGCAAATGCAAGCCTCTTCATCGTCTCTGATGAAATCAAAAACTCTTTGACTATTTCATCAGGTGAAGATTCCAACTCCGTGATACTTACTTCATCCAATTGAAGCTTGTATACCTATCTAGTATTCCACGGACCAGACAAAACTCTTGATTGTATCTTGTATACATACTTCGTTAAGTAGTGTATTTTGCCATCCTACTAGCATATCTCATAAAAGAAATATGTAGTGATTACTAGAATAATCCACATAGACTATAAGCATTGCTACGGAAGATCTAATCTTATCGTATTCAACTCTTTGAACTTTGTCGTAAACAATTTTTCGATAAGTCAAGATTTCTTCAAGGATATTTCATCCAAGTCTATCAATTTCATAGATCCATTTACTTTCATAAAGTATTCATCTATCTTGGATTTCATGGCGCATGGCCATTTTAACGGAGTCAGGGCCCATCATAACTTCTTTGTTTTGTAGTTGGTTTATCATTGTTCAAAATCAATCCTTTGTCCACAAATCATTTATTTGATCACAAAGTAAACCATACCTACAAGGTTCAATATGTACTTCGATCTCCATGGCTAAAACACTTTGTAGTCATGAGAGCCATGATCGTCGTGGCCGCTTCCGAAACCAATTCGATGTCTGCGCTACTCGATCATTATGCTCAGGTTCATAAACCTTATCAAATTATATTGTCCTCCCACTCAAATACTTCACTCGAAACAATTTCTCGGAAATAAGAAACATTGACAAACACTTTTGTCTTTGTCTCGTGGGAAGAATTCCCAAATAAATCTCTGGGATAACCAACAAAGACATTCATCCGATTTTGGTTGACTATTAGGGTTTATACCCATGCCATAACTTGTATGGTGTCATTTCAACGGATCATGATGATGCTCTATTCAGTGTAAAAGCGGTAGTCACTAAAGCATAATCCACAAAAATATAATGGAATCAATATTTTATCTCATCATTGATCCAACAAAGTTTGGATATATCTCTTGGATACTTCATCATCACTATGATACTCCAAGAAACGTAAGTTGTAGAACAATTTCATAACTCTCTTAGATGTTCGCTAAAACTCGTAATTCAAATATTTCCACCATGATCCAATCATAGATATTTGATTTCTATTACGATGATTTCCACTTCATACTTGAAATTTATTTGAATCCATTCAAATGTTTCAAACTTCTTCCTTATTGAATATATCCACATATATATACTCAATTCATTGTTGAAAGTTTTCATGAAGTAGAAGAATCTCCCGCACACAACTATGCCGAGTGAACCACATACATCATCATGTATTTTTCCACTAAGTTAGTTTCCCGTTTAACTTTTGGCCTATGAACGGTATTTTAATCATTCTCTTTAGAAAAGATTTGCAAGCGCCAAATGATTCAAAAATCAAATGACTCCAAAAATCCATTTGCATGGAGTTCCTTCATGCGTTCCTTTCTAACATGACCTAAATGGCGGTTCCACAAATAAGTGGAATTCAAATCATTTGCCTTATGGCATTTTAGCGTCAGTGTTATGTATGTTTGTTTCACCATTAAGATTTATAATAACTTATCCATCGTATATGGAGTAATGTCATAATTTGAACAACTCATTGTTTTCATTTGACCAGAGCAAAATAACAATTATTAAGTTCTTTATTATAAATTCTAAGGGCTAGATAGAATGCTAACGACGAACATAATAACACTTTATTTTGTTCCGATCGTGCATTCCTATCATATTCCTTGTCAATCACTTAGGCCATTGTATTCTTGTATTGCGTTGTTTTGTATGACACTTCATACCAACCAATATGGTACTAATACCCAAGAATTTCTTAGTGTGACTTAACTAGGAATACAACCATAACATGTATATCATTTATATACACCCGAGCTAGACTTTCTAGTCTTTTCTTTTCTTTTTGCCAAAATATCTTTTGCAGTTTCTCTTTTAGCTTTCCTCATTATTCAGAAAAACACTTCAACATCAATAACTTCTAGGTTTGTTGGTCTAATACCAATAACCTTGAGGTTCTTATTTTGAAGTTAATCATCATATGACAAGTGTTCCAGATTTCACTATTAGTAACTTTGTAATACGATGAACAATTTCACTCATAATTTTATCCATTAATTCATGACAACTTTCGGAGACCATGTCTGTACATGCTAGGCTCATAAAGTTTAACCTTAGTATTCGCATGTGCAAATCTGGCTTGTACCCGTTGTAAGCACACGTAGAATCTATAACACCCGATCATCACGTGATGCTTCGAAACGACGAGTCTTAGCAACGGTGAATACTAAGGACAATCACTTCATGGATATGCGAATATCGTTAGTGCCCCAATAGTTGGAGGATTGGGACGCCTTGCGTCTTCAACCTTCGAACATTCCCATAAAACTTATGAGTTTATGTAGTCTCACCAAAATATATTCTATCATCTTGCAATAAGGTCTTAGATATCACATATATCTCATACCTTGATTATTTCTGAAAACTAAATTTTCAGCTCCTTATTTTTCAAACAGATTTGAACTTCAAGTTTTACGGAGATAAGATACCTTTAGGTACTAATTGAAACCACAACTCTTTGAATCAACAATGTGAGGTTTACTAAAAGTTTGCAATAGGACTTAATCATTTCTTGATTCTTTAACAATACGGTACCGATCCGTAAAGTTTCTTATCGGACTTAACGGTATTTCTATCTCAATAACAAGACTAGTGCTTGATAGAAAACGGATGCCAATACTAAAAAATTAATTCAAAATACTACTCAGACTATGTTTATGATAATTAGTTCATGTTTTAATCTAATTACTAATGAACTCCCACTTAATACAACATCCCTCATAGTTGTTATGTGGTACACGATCCAAATCCACTACACCAAAACCGATCATCACGTGAGATGATGTAGCTTCAATGGTGAACATCAACATGTTGATCATATCATCCATATGACTCGTGTTCAACCTTTCGGTTTCCGTTGTCCCGAGGCCATGTCCGTACATGCTAGGCTCGTCAAGCAAACCCAAGTATTCCGCGTGTGCAACATGGCTTACACCCGTTGTATGTGAACGTTGAATCTATCACATCCGATCATCACGAGATGCTTCGAAACGACGAACTGTACAACGGTGCATACGAGGGGAGAACACTTTATTATCTTGATATTAATGTGAGGGGTCATCTTATAATGCTACCGTCGCGATCTAAGCAAAATAAGATGCATGAAGGATTAACATCACATGCAATTCATATGTGATATGATATGGCCCTTTAGTCTTTGCGCCTTCGATCTTCATCTCCAAAGCACGGACATGATCTCCATCATCAACGGGCATGATCTCCATCATCGTCGGCGTAGCGTCAAGGTTCATGGCGCCGTCTTCATGGTTGTTCACCTCATGTAGTAACTATTACAACTACTTTGAAATACTACTCAACATGAAATTTAAAGACAACCATAAGGCTCCTGCCGGTTGCCACAATACAATAATGATCATCTCATACATATTCATCATCACATCATGGCCATATCACATCACCAAACCCTGCAAAAACAAGTTAGACGTCTCTAATTTGGTTTGCATATTTTACGTGGTTTAGGGTTTTCGAGTAAGATCTAATCTACCTACGAACATGAACCACAACGGTGATACTAGTGTTGTCAATAGAAGAGTAAGTTGAATCTTCACTATAGTAGGAGAGACAGACACCCGCAAAGCCTCTTATGCAATACAAGTTGCATGTCGAACGAGGAACAAGTCTCATGAACGCTGTCATGTAAAGTTAGTCTGGGCCGCTTCATCCCACTATGCCACAAAGATACAAAGTACTCAAACTAAAGATAACAAGAGCATCAACGCCCACAAAACCATTGTGTTCTAGCATAGACACGGCTCTGATACCACTGAAGGATAACGTTGCATAGAAAACAAAAAATTTCCTACCGCGAACACGCAATCCAAGGCAAGATGCAATCTAGAAGACGGTAGCAACGAGGGGATATCGAGTCTCACCCTTGAAGAGATTCCAAAGCCTACAAGATGAGGCTCTTGTTGCTGCGGTAGACGTTCACTTGCCGCTTGCAAAAGCGCGTAGAAGATCTTGATCACGATCGCTTCGGCGCCACGAACGGGCAGCACCTCCGTACTCGGTCACACGTTCGGTTGTTGATGAAGACGACGTCCACCTCCCCGTTCCAGCGGGCAGCGGAAGTAGTAGCTCCTCTTGAATCCGACGAAGCACGACGGCGTGGTGTCGGTGGTGGTGGAGAAATCCGGCGGAGCTTCGCTTAAGCGTGCGGGATGTGGTGGAGGAGAGATACCGCTAGGGTTTGGGGAGAGAGGGGAGGCTAGGGCGCCGGCCAAGGGCAGCCCTAGGTGGTGCGGCCAAGAGTGGGCAGCCCCCTCCCTCTCCTCCTCATTATATAGGTGGAAATCCCCAAGTGTTGGTATCCAAGTCTTCGAATAAGACCCCAACAATGAAACCTCCCATATGTAGGGAAACCTACCCAAGGTGGGAATCCCACTTGGGGTGGGATTCCCCCTTCCATGAGGTGGGTTGGCCGGCCACCCTAGGGGAGTCCACCTTGGACTCCTCCCCTTTAGGGTTGGCTGGCCATGCAAGGTGGAGTCCCTCCGGGACTCTACTTTCCATGGTGATTTCTTCCGGACTTTTCTAGAACCTGCCATAAATGCACCTGATCATTTCCAAACTTGGAATATGACTTCCTATATATGAATCTTATTCTCCGGACCATTCCGGAACTCCTCGTGATGTCCGGGATCGCATCCGGGACTCCGAACAAATATTCGAACTCCATTCCATATTCAAGTTCTACCATTTCAACATCCAACTTTAAGTGTGTCACCCTACGGTTCGTGAACTATGCGGACATGTTGAGTACTCACTCCGACCAATAACCAATAGCGGGATCTGGAGATCCATAATGGCTCCCACATATTCAACGATGACTTCAGTGATCGAATGAACCATTCACATACGATACCAATTCCCTTTGTCACGCGATATTTTTACTTGTCCGAGGTTTGATCATCGGTATCACTCTATACCTTGTTCAACCTCGTCTCCCGACAAGTACTCTTTACTCGTACCGTGGTATGTGGTCTCTTATGAACTTATTCATATGCTTGCAAGACATTAGACGACATTCCACCGAGAGGGCCCAGAGTATATCTATCCGTCATCGGGATGGACAAATCCCACTGTTGATCCATATGCCTCAACTCATACTTTCCGGATACTTAATCCCACCTTTATAACCACCCATTTACGCAGTGGCGTTTGATGTAATCAAAGTACCTTTCCGGTATAAGTGATTTACATGATCTCATGGTCATAAGGACTAGGTAACTATGTATCGAAAGCTTATAGCAAATAACTTAATGACGAGATCTTATGCTACGCTTAATTGGGTGTGTCCATTACATCATTCATATAATGATATAACCTTGTTATTAATAACATCCAATGTTCATGATTATGAAACTAATCATCCATTAATCAACAAGCTAGTTTAAGAGGCATACTAGGGACTTCTTGTTGTCTACATATCACACATGTACTAATGTTTCGGTTAATACAATTATAGCATGATATATAAACATTTATCATAAACATAAAGATATAAATAATAACCACTTTACTATTGCCTCTAGGGCATATCTCCTTCAATATAAATGATATACATGTTATGAATGTATTCTTTGTTTGGTCACACAATGAAATTCTTGGGTATTAGTACCATATTGGTTGGTATGAAGTGTCATACAAAACAATGCAATACAAGAATACAATGGCCTAAGTGACTGACAAGGAATATGATAGGAATGCACGTTTGGAACAAAAATAAAGTGTTATTATGTTCATCGTTGGCATTCTATCTAGCCCTTAGAATTTATAATAAAGAACTTAATAATTGTTATTTTGCTCTAGTCAAATGAAAACAATGAGTTGTTCAAATTATGACATTACTCCATGTACGATGGATAAGTTATTATAAATCTTAATGGTGAATCACACATACATATTTACTGACACTAAAATGCCATAAGGCAAATGATTAAGAATTCCACTTATTTGTGGAACCGCCATTTAGGTCATGTTAGAAAGGAACGCATGAAGGAACTCCATACAAATGGATTTTTGGAGTCATTTGATTTTTTGAATCGTTTGCAAATCTTTTCTAAAGAGAATGACTAAAATACCGTTCATAGGCCAAGAGTTGAACGGGCAACTAACTTAGTGGAAAAATACATAATGATGTATGTGATTCACTGGGCATAGTTGTGTGCGGGAGATTCTTCTACTTCATGAAAACTTCCAACGATGAATTGAGTATATATGTGTGGATATATTCAATAAGGAAGAAGTTTGAAACATTTGAATAGATTCAAATAAATTTCAGCATGAAGTGGAAATCATCGTAATAGAAAAATCAAATATCTATGATTGGATCATGGTGGAAATATTTGAATTACGAGTTTTAGTGAACATCTAAAGAGAGTTATGAAATTGTTCTACAACTCATGTTTCTTAGAGTATCATAGTGATGATGAAGTATCCGAGAGATGTATCCAAACCTTGTTGGATGAATGATGAGATAAAATATTGATGCCATTATATTTTTGTGGATTATGCTTTAGAGACTACCGCTTTTACACTAAATAGAGCATCATCATGATCCGTTGAAATGACATCATACAAGTTATGACATGGTTATGAACCATAATAGTCCTTTCTTTAAATTTTGGTCTAAGAGTTTACAACCAAAATCGGATGAATGTCTTTGTTGGTTATCCCAAAGAATTGATTGGGAATTCTTTTCACTATGAAGTAAAAGACAAAACTGTTTGTTAATGTTACTTGCTTATTTCCAAGAAATTGTTTTCTAGCGAAGTATTTGAGTGGGAGGACAATAGAACTTGATAAGGTTTATGAACCCGAGCATAATGATCGAGTAGCGCAAGCATCGGAAATTGATTCCGGAAGCGGCCACGACGATCATGGCTCCCATGACTACAAAGTGTTTTAGCCATGGAGATCGAAGTACATATTGAACCTTGTAGGTATGGTTTACTTTTTGATCAAATAAATGATTTGTGGACAAAGGATTGATTTTGAACAATGATAAACCAACTACAAACAAAGAAGTTATGATCGGCCCTGACTCCGTTAAAATGGCTATACGCCATGAAATCCATGATAGATGAATATTTTTTTTGAAAGTAAATGGATCTATAAAATTGATGGACTTGGATGGAATATCCTTGAAGAAGCTTGACTTGTCAAAAATTGTTTACGACAAAGTTAAAAGAGTTGACTACGATTAGATTAGATCTTCCGTAGCAATGCTTATAGTCTATGTGGATTATTCTAGTAATCGCTACATATTTCTTTTATGAGATATGCTAGTAGGATGGCAAAATACATTACTTAACATAAGTGTGTAGTAAAGGTGTATACAAGATACAAACAAGAGTTTTTGCTAGTCCATGGAATACTAGATAGGTATACAAACTTCAATTGGGTGAAGTAAGTATCGCGGAGTTGGAATCTTCACCGGATGAAATAGTCAAAGAGTTTTTGATTTCATCGGAGACGATGAAGAGGCTTGCATTTGCAAGAAATTAAGTGGGAGCGCTGAGACATATTTGTAATACTTTATGTAGATGACATATAGTTGGTTATAAATAATGTAATTATATACTTGATTAAAAGGTTTCATTGAGAATTAATTTCAATGAAAGAATATGGACTGAAACATATTTAGTGTCAAGATCTATGAAGATAGATTGAAACACATAATAAGTTTAAGTCAAAGTACATAGAAAGGATATTGAAGTAGTTCAATATAGAAATATTAAGAAAATGTTCTTGTCATATGAAGTTTTAACAAGACTTGAGTGTATCTGACACTCAATGAGTAAAAACACATGAGTGATTTTTGATCACAATTAATATGTACACAATCAGATATCCTGTGCTCTAAAATGTTAGGAGCATATACCAGAATGATTCATGTGATGATCATTGGACAAACAGTAAGAATATCCCTGTGTGCTTTAGAAGAACCAAGGATACATATATAGTTTTATATGAGGTAATGACAAACAAATCGCTGTAAGGTGTTGCACCGATATTGGTTTGGTCACATATAAAAATAAATTTCAATCTCAATTAGGCTAAGTGTTATTTAAAAGGTAGCACAATGCTAGATTTAGAAGAGTTCTAAAATATTGTGACGGATTCTACAAAAGTAGGCAGAGTATGTCATTGTTTTGACAATGATTGAGGATGTTAAGTTAGGAAGTTCTTTGTGAACTTGGTGTAGTTTCGATAGTGTCAGAACTTTGAAGCTATATTGTGTATGACAATATTAGTGACATATTTCAGACCGCGGAATTAAGGTTCCACCAAAAGACCAAACATATTTGATGTCGACTCATTTGGAAAATGAGTGATGCGTTGAGACGGAAATGAATTGCAAAATACATACGTTTCTGAGCATGTCAGATCCGTTGACTAAAACTTCTCCCGTGAGCAAAACATGATAAAGCACCGGAAGGCAAAGGTGTTATATCTTTACATATGTAAACTAGATTATTGACTCTAGTGCAAGTGGGAGACTGTTGGAGATATGCCCAAGAGGCAATAATAAAATGGTTATTATAATATATCTTTGTGTTTATGATAATGTTTATATACCATGCTATAATTGTATTAACTGAAACATTGATACATGTGTGTTATGTAAACAACAAGGAGTCCCTAGTAAGCCTCTTGTATAACTAGCTTGTTGATTAATAGATGATCATGGTTTCGTGATCATGAACATTGGATGTTATTAATAACAAGGTTATGTCATTATGTGAATGATGTAATGGACACACCCAATTAAGCGTAGCATAAGATCACGTCATTAAGTTATTTGCTATAAGCTTTCGATACATAGTTACCTAGTCCTTTCGACCATGAGATCATATAAATCACTTATACCGGAAAGGTACTTTGATTACATCAAACGCCACTCGCGTAAATGGGTGGTTATAAAGGTGGGATTAAGTATTCGGAAAGTATGAGTTGAGGCATATGGATCAACGAGTGGGATTTGTCCATCCCGATGACGGATAGATATACTCAGGGCCCTCTCGGTGGAATGTCGTCTAAATAGCTTGCAAGCATATGAATGGTTCATAAGAGACCACATACCATGCGTACGAGTAAAGAGTACTTGTCATGAGACGAGGTTGAATGAGGTATAGAGATACCGATGATCAAACCTCGGACAAGTAAAATATCGCGTGACAAAGGGAATCGGTATCGTATGTAAATGGTTCGATCGATCACTAAAGTCATCGTTGAATATGTGGGAGCCATTATGGATCTCCAGATCCCGCTATTGGTTATTGGTAGGAGAGAAGTCTCAACCATGTCTACATAGTTCGCGAACCGTAGGGTGACACACTTAAGGTTTGATGTCTTTTAAGTAGATATGGAATATGGAATGGAGTTCGAAGTTTTGTTCGGAGTCTCGGATGGTATCCAGGACATCACGAGGAGTTCCGGAATGGTCCGGAGAATAAGATTCATATATAGGAAGTCACTTTCCAAGTTCGGAAATGATCCGGTGAATTTATGGAAGGTGGTTTCTAGAATTATCTGGAATAAATCACTATGGAAGGAGGAGTCCCGGAGGGACTCCACAAACCCTAACCAGCCAACCAAGTGGGAGGGTGGAATCCATGATGGATTCCACCTCCTTGGCCGGCCAAGAAAAGAGGGAAGGGGAGAGTCCCTGTCCCTCTAGGTTTCGTCCATAAGGCAGTTTTTTCTGTTGGGGTCTTATTCGAAGACTTTGGGCAAACCCTTGGGGTTCCACCTATATAATGAGGAGGAGAGGGAGAGGGGCAGCCATGGCTTGGCCGCACCACCCCTGCCCCCTTGAGGCCGGCGCCCATAGCCCCCTCTCCCCAAACCCTAGCCTCCCCTCCTCCACATACAAACTCCCGCAGCGCATAGGCGAAGCCCTGCCGGAGTTCTCCACCATCACCGCCACCACGCCGTCGTGCTGCCGGGATTCCGAGGAGGATCTACTACTTCCGCTGCCCGCTGGAACGGGGAGAAGGACGTCGTCTTCATCAACACCGAACGTGTGACCGAGTACGGAGGTGCTGCCCGATTGTGGCACCGTCAAGATCTTCTACGCGCTTTTGAAAGCGGCAAGTGATCGTCTACCGCAGCAACAAGAGCCTCCTCTTGTAGGCTTTGCAAATCTTCAAGGGTTAGTCTGGTTGATCCCCTTGTTGCTACCGTCTTCTAGATTGCATCTTGGCTTGGATTGCGTTCTCGCGGTAGGAAAATTTTTGTTTTCTATGCTACGAATCCTTACACTTTATGCAATCACAATATGAGAAAAATCAATTGTTTACTAAAACTATGAATGAACAATCTGCCTTGTTGAAAATTATAGGGAATCAACTTGAAAATTTGAATATGGAAATTTCTGGTTTGCAAACTAAGCTTTCAAATGTTGAAAACCGAATCTCATACATGTCTGAGTCACAAGCTTCTTTAATTAATAAAATGGATGCTAAATCTGAGGATAATGATAACAAAATTCTTACTACAGCAAACGCTATCCAAGTTTGAATTAATGACAATATTAGAATGATGGCTGAATTGCATGCTAGGTGGGAAAGAGAAGAAAAACTTGCTAAAGAGAATAATGTAGCTAAAGTTTGGACTATTACCACCACTAGTAATGATGATGCTTCACATGTTGCTAAACCTCCTACTATCAATGGTAAAATAATTGGTGTTGGCAATGTTTCTACTCCTAGTGCAAAGCGTGCAAAACTGCCTGAAACTGCTAAAATTGCTTAAACTACTTGTGATAAAACTGCTGAAATTTTTCAAAATATTGGGGACAATGATCCCATCGTTATAGATCATAATGGTTTAGATTTTGATGATTGTCATATCTCTGAAGTTATTAAGTTCTTACAAAAACTTGCTAGAAGTCCTAATGCTAGTGCTATAAACTTGGCCTTTACAAAACATATTACAAATGCTCTCATAAAAGCTAGAGAAGAGAAATTAAAACTTGAAACTTCTATTCCTAGGAAGTTGGAAGATGGTTGGGAGCCCATCATTAAAATGAGGGTCAATGATTTTGATTGTAATGCTTTATGTGATCTTGGTGCAAGTATTTCGTTATGCCTAAGAAACTCTATGATATGCTTGACTTGCCACCATTGAAAAATTGTTATTTGGAAGTTAATCTCGCTGATAATTCTATAAAGAAACCTTTGGGGAGGATTGATAATGTTCATATTACGGTTAACAATAACCTTGTCCCCGTTGATTTTGTTGTCTTGGATATTGAATGCAATGCATCTTGTCCCATTATTTTGGGAAGACCTTTTCTTCGAACCTGTTATCACCAGATTTTAGACAAATCCAGAGGTGGGCCGGGCTTGGAAGATTACATGTGGAAGATTTCTGAAGCGGCCTGGCACGAAGGTTTTTGGGCTGAATTGCCCGTGTATCTTTATTTAGTAGTTTATTATTTTAGATAAGGGTTAGAGTTTGTATCGTGCACGATGGGATGTTCCCACGTTAGAAAGTCCCCTGGACTATAAATATGTACCTAGGGTTTATGGAATAAACAACAACTCACGTTCAACCCCAAAACAAACCAATCTCGGCGCATCGCCAACTCCTTCGTCTCGAGGGTTTCTATCAGGTAAGCGACATGCTGCCTAGATCACATCTTGCGATCTAGGCAGCACAAGCCCCACGTTGTTCCATGCGTTGCTCGTATCGAAGCGTTTTTGATGGCGAGCAACGTAGTTATCATTAGATGTGTTAGGGTTAGCATTGTTCTTCGTTTAAGCATGCTTACGTAGTGCAACCCTTGCATATCTAGCCGCCCTCACGCCTATCTCAGGTGTGGGGGCGGCACCCCGCTTGATCATTATTTAGTAGATCTGATCCGTTACGATTGCTCCTTGTTCTACAAGGATTAGTTTAATATCTGCAATAGTTAGGCCTTACAAAGGGGGAGGATCCGGTGGCACGTAGGGTGGCGTTCGCAAGTCCTAAACGGGATGTTCCTAGGATCAACTTCATGTTGGTTTTTTGGCCTTGTTTAGGATCGGCTTACGAGCACCGTGCGTGGCCGCAAGGCCCAACCCGGAGTAGGATGATCCGATTATGCGGTGAAAACCCTAAATCGTCGTAGATCTCATTAGCTTCATCTTGATCAAGCAGGACCACCAAGTATTCGTGCACCCCGTACGGATCATGGGTGGATCGGCTCTTTGAGCCGATTCACAGGATAACCTGAGAGCCGATCGAGGCTCGTATTTAACGTTTACATGTATGCCCTGCAGGAAACTAAGCGAGGCATCCTCATCACCTTCCTGACCAGGTATAGGTCAGGTGGCACGCCCTTTGCACTTCGCAATGCCGCGTGTGACCAGAAGAGCATTGCGGGCCGTCGCTCGGAGGGGTCTCAGCCAGCCGCAGCTCTAGGCTCTTCCCGGCTCTACGGTGTTGACAAGGCCGCTGCCCGCCGGTGGGTTTTGGCAGTCAACACATTCGGCACGCCGGTGGGACAATCGTCTACATCAACCACATCGCCATCTACATCCGAGATGGCGGACGGCACGCCCAGTCACCTACGGGGATCTGCCTGACGACCTTAAGAAGCAATACGACGAGATCAAGGCTACCCTCGAAGCCGACCTCATCGGCTCTTTTCAGAGAACCCGTTCCGGTGGCATCAGATGGAAGGGGTTCTCACCGCAAGGTGCGCTTGATGGGATAGACCTCACTACCCCGTCGGAGGAACGCACCAGGGGTCTGCGGCAGGAGATCAACTACCTGGTGGCTCACTCACTACATCGCCACTCTGAGAACTTGGTCAACGTGTTGGAGCGTGTCGCTCGCGCGTGATCCAAGAGATCATGAGCCACCGATACTCGCCGTCGGGACCAGCTCTCGGGACTCATCAAGGAGAGTTGCCATTCCGAGCCCGTCCACCGCTGCCATATGCGTTGGCAGCACTCGCCGAAGTGCCGACTACACCGGCATTCCTCGTCTACGGGATTGGTGGCGACCCTAGTGACTACCGGTTCTTAATGGAGGTGCCTAAGGAGATCCCTCATGGATACGCGTGCATGTACGTGCCGGATTGTGGTGACCGGGCACTCACAAACCAGGCCACAACATCGGGGACTCCGGCGAAGACAAGAGGAACGTCGGCGACAGAGCAGACGTGGCTAACTAAATACGCCACGCCGACGAAACTCCCGAGCCCAGCTCCCGCAGAGGGCTCAGAGCTGGAAAAGCAAACATGGCAGGCCAAGTACGCCACCCCGGCGAATCTTCAGAGTGCAACTCCTACGGCCAGCACAGCGGATCAGATCGGCACCATACCGAGAGACCAGTTCGGCATGATGCCGAAAAGAAGGGCGATCGGCTATTCCAAGCCGTACCTCGACGATTACGAGATGATCCCGCCGCCACCTAAATATCGGCTCCCTGAATTCTCCAAATTCGGTGGATCGGATGGCTCCGGCTCCATCGAGCACATCAGCCGATATTTGGCTCAACTAGGACCGGCTTCGGTTGTCGGATCAGCTACGCGTGAGGCTCTTTTCACAGTCCCTCACGGGATCGGCTTTTGGATGGTACACCTCTTTGCCGGCAAACTCCATCCGAGCCTTGGAAGCAATTGGAAGAACAGCTCCATATGCAATACCATTCGAAGCTTCCGAGTCCGGCATTGCCGATCTAGCACAACTACGTCGAAGCGCGGGGAAACGGTGACAGAGTACATCCGAGCGCTTCAGAATCTTAGGAACCGATGTTATTCGGTTCGTATAACCGAAAAGGAAGCAACCGAGTTGGCGATAGCGGGCCTTGCAACACAGCTCAAGGACATGACCTCCCAAGCAGATTATCCTCGCCGGCGCACATGGTTCGAAACTATCGAGCATATGAACAGCGCCACCCCGACCTGTACCAAGACAAGTTCAAGCGTGCGAGTAGTTATGGTCGATACAGAGGAAGATGAAGTGCCTCGCGGGAGGCCAAGAGATAGCAGATGGCTGAGTGGACTCGGGGGGGAACCCCGTGGCCCGCAAATGGGTAAAGCCACCGGGGCCGCCCGTGGGATTTGATTTTGACATAACCAAGACGGAACAAATCTTCGACCTCCTCGCTCAAGGAGAAACAGCTTGACGATTCCCGAAGGTCTCAAGTTCCCCACGGCGAAGGAGCTAAACGGAAAGCCGTACCGCAAGTTCCACAACTCGCTTTCCCATGCCACCAACGACCGCCGGGTGTGGCGTCGACACATCCAAGCGGCGATAGAGAAGGGGCGGCTAATTTTCAACCAGCACGCCATGAAGGTCGACACCCAACCCTTCCCCGCCGTTAATATGGTGGAAATCACCTACCCCGAAGGTTGCCGACCAGGTCCCTCGTTCAAGCATCAACATGGTAGGACCCGGAAACCACTCGGCAAAGATGGAGATGAGGGCAGCTGCTCTCATAGCAAGGATACAGAGGAGGCCGCTCCACGCGATCGGCTCCGTCATGATGGCAAGCGCTATGTCACGAGAGGGAGAGGTGAAGAATATAAGATATCGGCCGACCCTCTCTCGATCACCTCCTCAACAAATATGTGAGTCGATATGACCAACGCCGACGGTCCAATTACGATGATAGAGGAGATCGTCCGGCTAGAGAAGCCGAAGATATCGTCGGCAGGATCGCGATGAGGAGGAGCACGAGCGCCGTGCCACGGAAGCATCAAGGGAGCAAGATGACAACGCCGGGCATTGGGACTGCCCCTTCTTCGCACTACTCGCTGGGATTCAGGAATGAGCCGATTGCCCACAATCGGCAATTGCCCGTGAATGCAATCGAAAAAGAAGGAGGCAGCCAACGTGTCCGTGTTCGAGCGCCTAGGGCCTCTCCCGCCACAAAGCAAACGCGCCGAGTCACCTCGTTGGGCAGATCTTGAGGATTCGAAGACGAGGGAGAAGCGGAAGAAGATAGGTACCACCGGCCAAGGTGGTGCCCCGACGGACTCAGCCCGTTCCCAAAAGCGCAGGGTTCGGCGATTGCGCGGCCCGGAGGAAGCCGAAAGGTTATACCCGCATACGCTAAGGAAGGCACGACCTGATCCGGTCGCAAAGGTTCAGCGAACCCCGGATGAAGAGGGTCGTCCACGGAAAATGGAGTGGCGCCCTAAACAGAGGAAAGCCGATGATGAGACATCGGCTGGCACAAACATGGTACTCGTCTTGCCGACAGAGCGTAGCGCTCCACGACTCTACGGAGCACTCAAGGTGGACGACAAACAAGCGCATCAAGTCGGAGGTTGGGTTGGTTTTATCCAGACTCGACCAAGTAGCAAGATCAAACCAATGAGCAAACCAGGAGAGGCTGATCCTTGTGATCGGCCCCAAAAAACTTATGAAGGGAACTTACAAAACCTTCAACGAGCAAGCGACGTGGAGGCCGATTCCAAGAATCGGCCAAAATTATCCTCACCCACCATTCTCGCTCGGGTTCAACATGTTATCCGACACGAGCCGATACCATCAATTCTCTTGACATAATCGGCTCGGGGGGGCACCCAGGTAGATAAAATACGAGGATATGCAACGGAAGCCTCTCATCTTCTGTTGATGGGTATTGGAATATGGGGGCCGATGCACAGGTCGGCCGTAAAAACAAAAAAGTGAAAATTCGAAAATTTTCGAACATAGCCGATGCAGCAGGCATCGACTTAAGGATATAACAGCCGATGCATGGCCATCGACTCAAGGGAGATTTCTTCAAGAACAATGTCAGGAGCAGCATGGGCGTGCGGATCGGGTCAAGGATGGATTGCATCAGGTCCATCAAAGGAAAGGAGCCTATCTGGCCGGCAGGAACTGAAGAAACTCGGGGGGCAGCTCACCTTGAGGGCTCTCTGCTTTGGGAAGCCGACTTATGTTTAATCGGCTAGCTCGGCATAAGGAGCTCCCTCAGACATGATCGAGCCTAGGTCCATACAGCTCTGTTTTTGCCTCGGCTAAGACTCGGGGGGCAACAAGACCGGAAGATGCCCTCGTTTTTAAGAGCCGATTAGGGTCACCTCGGCCGCGGCCGCGTTATGGTCGTCTCGTGGAGGAACTGGGAAGGAAAAGCCGTCGTCTAGTACAGGGCTTGGACCGTGGCCGTTGCCGCAAGAAAAGGAAAGAAGTCCGACGCGTTGCTATCGGTCTTAGCATGACAAACGGGAGGAATGAAATTGGAGCGATTAAAAGATGAATGGAAAGAACAATTTCATTAATTCCAAGGAGCAGCTTTACAAGAAAGAGCCGATGGCTCTCAAAAGAGGGATCTGGTGCCTAGTGCACTGCTACTACTAGTCCTATACTACTAGTCGTCGCTGTCCTCGTCATCGCCGCCGTCGACGTCGCCGGCGCTGCTCCCAGGGAGCTCCTCGTCGCTGCTGCCCCAGCCCTTGGCCGGAGCCTCTTCCTCCTCGTCATCATCATCATCCTCGCTGTCCGCCCAGGAGCGGAAGCGCTTGGTCGGCGGATACCCGATGGAGGAGGAGGAGTCATCCTCCTCCTCTTCCTCTTCGTCATCATCTTCGTCCTCGCTGTCCGCCCACATGCGGGGGCGCTTCTTCGGCGGAAGCTGGGCGGAAGGGGAGGCCTTGACCTTTGCTGCTTCTCCTTCTTTCTCCTCCTTGTCGGAGGAGAAGGGATTCACTGCGGGGTGGAGGCTGTCCTCGTTCTTCTTCTTCGGCGAAGATTGGGGGAAGAGTTTTGAGAAGGAAGAGGAAGAGGAAGACATTGCTACAGGAGGAGAGGGTTTTTTGGTGCCGATGGCTGGGATGGAATAGAGGATAGAGAGAGCTAACCAGTCGGCACAGTTAAATAATGAGAAATTTGGTGAAGGTTTAATGCCATTACAGCTTCCAAGGGATCGACGCTAAAGCTGTCGAATTTTTAGAGAAGCCGAGAAGACAGGGCATAATGATGACGGATGCCGTAACGGCTCGCTCTCGCCACGACATGACCCTTCGAAGGGAAAGCATAATGATTTTGGAAATGTTATTTCCAAAACCAGGGGGGCATGTGTTATCACCAGATTTTAGACAAATCCAGAGGTGGGCCGGGCTTGGAAGATTACATGTGGAAGATTTCGAAGCGGCCCGGCACGAAGGTTTTTGGGCTGAATTGCCCGTGTATCTTTATTTAGTAGTTTATTATTTTAGATAAGGGTTAGAGTTTGTATCGTGCACGATGGGATGTTCCCACGTTAGAAAGTCCCCTGGACTATAAATATGTACCTAGGGTTTATGGAATAAACAACAACTCACGTTCAAACCCAAAACAAACCAATCTCGGCGCATCGTCAACTCCTTCGTCTCGAGGGTTTCTATCAGGTAAGCGACATGCTGCCTAGATCGCATCTTGCGATCTAGGCAGCACAAGCCCCACGTTGTTCCATGCGTTGCTCGTATCGAAGCGTTTTTGATGGCGAGCAACGTAGTTATCATTAGATGTGTTAGGGTTAGCATTGTTCTTCGTTTAAGCATGCTTACGTAGTGCAACCCTTGCATATCTAGCCGCCCTCACGCCTATCTCAGGTGTGGGGGCGGCACCCCGCTTGATCATTATTTAGTAGATCTGATCCGTTACGATTGCTCCTTGTTCTACAAGGATTAGTTTAATATCCGCAATAGTTAGGCCTTACAAAGGGGGAGGATCCAAGTGGCACGTAGGGTGGCGTTCGCAAGTCCTAAACGGGATGTTCCTAGGATCAACTTCATGTTGGTTTTTTGGCCTTGTTTAGGATCGGCTTACGAGCACCGTGCGTGGCCGCAAGGCCCAACCTAGAGTAGGATGATCCGATTATGCGGTGAAAACCCTAAATCGTCGTAGATCTCATTAGCTTCATCTTGATCAAGCAGGACCACCAAGTATTCGTGCACCCCGTACGGATCATGGGTGGATCGGCTCTTTGAGCCGATTCACGAGATAACCCGAGAGCCGATCGAGGCTCGTATTTAACGTTTACATGTATGCCCCGCGAGAAACTAAGCGAGGCATCCTCATCACCTTCCTGACCAGGTATAGGTCAGGTGGCACGCCCTTTGCACTTCGCAACGCCGCGTGTGACCAGAAGAGCATTGCGGGCCGTCGCTCGGAGGGGTCTCAGCCAGCCGCAGCTCTAGGCTCTTCCCGGCTCTACGGTGTTGACAAGGCCGCTGCCCGCCGGTGGGTTTTGGCAGTCAACAGAACCGTTGGTGCTATTATTGATATGAAGGAAGGAAATATTAAGTATCAATTCCCTCTCAAGAAAGGTATGGAACACTTCCCTAGAAAGAGAATGAAGTTACCTTTTGATTCTATTATTAGAACAAATTATGATATTGATGCTTCATCTCTCGATAATACTTGATTCACACTTTCTGCGCCTAGCTGAAAGGCGTTAAAGAAAAGCGCTTATGGGAGACAACCCATTATTTTACTTCTGCACTTTTGTTTTATATTTGAGTCTTGGAAGTTGTTACTACTGTAGCAACCTCTCCTTAACTTTATTTTATTGCATTGTTGTGCCAAGTAAAGTCTTTGATAGTAAGGTTGATACTAGATTTGGATTACTGCGCAGAAACAGATTTCTTGCTGTCACGAATTTGAGTAGACCTCTCTGTAGGTAACTCAGAAAAATCTTCCAATTTTCGTGTGTAATCCTAAGATATGTACGCAACTTTCATTCAATTTGAGCTTTTTCATCTGAGCAAGTTAAGTGTCCCTGAAAAATTCGTCTTTACGGACTGTTCTGTTTTGACAGATTCTGTCTTTTATTTCGCATTGCTTTTGCTATGTTGAATGGATTTCTTTGTTCCATTAACTTTCAGTAGCTTTGTGCAATGTCCAGAAGTGTTAAGAATGATTATGTCACCTCTGAATATGTGAATTTTTGATTATGCACTAACTCTCTAATGAGTTTGTTTTGAGTTTGGTGTGGAGGAAGTTTTCAAGGGTCAAGAGAGGAGGATGATACAATATGATCAAGAAGAGTGAAAAGTCTAAGCTTGGGGATGCCCCCATGGTTCATCCCTGCATATTTCAAGAAGACTCAAGCATCTAAGCTTGGGGATGCCCAAGGCATCCCCTTCTTCATCGACAACTTATCAGGTCACCTCTAGTGAAACTATATTTCTGAAGTTATTAAGTTCTTGCAAAAAATTGCTAGAAGTCCTAATGCTAGTGCTATAAACTTGGCCTTTACAAAACATATTACAAATGCTCTCATAAAAGCTAGAGAAGAGGAATTAAAACTTGAAGCTTCTATTCCTAGGAAGTTGGAAGATGGTTGGGAGCCCATCATTAAAATGAAGGTCAATGATTTTGATTGTAATGCTTTATGTGATCTTGGTGCAAGTATTTCTGTTATGCCTAAGAAACTCTATGATATGCTTGACTTGCCACCATTGAAATATTGTTATTTGGATGTTAATTTTGCTGATAATTCTATAAAGAAACCTTTGGGGAGGATTGACAATGTTCACATTACGGTTAACAATAACCTTGTCCCCGTTGATTTTGTCGTTTTGGATATTGAATGCAATGCATCTTGTCCTATTATTTTGGAAAGACCCTTTCTTCGAACCGTTGGTGCTATTATTGATATGAAAGAAGGAAATATAAAATATCAATTCCCTCTTAAGAAAGGTATGGAACACTTCCCTAGAAAGAGAATGAAGTTGCCTTTTGATTCTATTATTAGAACAAATTATGATGTTGATGCTTCTTCTCTCGATGTTACTTGATTTACACTTTCTGCGCCTAGCTGAAAGGCGTTAAAGAAAAGCGCTTATGGGAGACAACCCATTATTTTATTTCTGCAATTTTTGTTTTATATTTGAGTCAAGGTGCTTGTTACTACTGTAGCAATACCTTTGTATCTTTACTTTATTGCATTGTTGTGCCAAGTAAAGTCTTTGATAGAAGGTTGATACTAGATTTGGATTTCTGCGTGAAACAGCATTTTTAGTCGTCACGAATTTGAGCTGTCCTCTCTGTAGGAGAATCTAAAAATTCTGTAAAAATTCATGAGTAATCCTCAGATATGTACTCAACTTTCATTCAATTTGAGCTTCTACATCGGAGCATGCTAAGTGCCTCGAAAAAATTCGTCTTTACGGACTGTTCTGTTTTGACAGATTATGCCTTTTATTTCACATTGCCTCTTTTACTGTGTTTGAGTGGATTTCTTTGCTCCATTAAATTTCAGTAGCCTTGGGTAATGTCCAGAAGTGTTGGGAATGATTTTGTCCTCTCTGAACATGTGAATTTTTTATTATGCACTAACCCTCTAATGAGATTGTTTTGAGTCTGGTGTGAAGGAAGTTTTCAAGGATCAAGAGAGGAGGATGATATAATATGATCAAGAAGAGTGAAAAGTCTAAGCTTGGGGATGCTCCCGTGGTTCATCCCTGCATATTTCAAGAAGACTCAAGCATCTAAGCTTGGGGATGCCCAAGGCATCCCCTTCTTCATCAACAACTTATCAGGTCACCTCTAGTGAAACTATATTTTTATTCCGTCACATCTTATGTGCTTTACTTGGAGCGTCCGTGTGCTTTTATTTTTGTTTGTGTTTGAATAAAATCGGATCCTAGCATTCCTTGTGTGGGAGAAAGACACGCTCCGCTTTTTCATATTGAACACTGGTGTTCTTAGTCTTACTTTTAATGTTCATGGCTAAAGCTGAAAGCCGCTTCATTTATTGCTATTTGGTTGGAAACAGAAAATGCTTCATGTGGTAATTGATATATTGTCTTGAATAATTTGATACTTGGCAATTATTTTGAGCTCTCAAGTAAATCATGTTTAAGCTCTTGCATCATGTGGTTTAGACCTATTAGTGGAGAACTACCGTAGAGCTTGTTGAAATTTGGTTTGCATGATTGGTCTCTCTAAATTCTAGATATTTTCTGGTAAAAGTGTTTGAGCAACAACGAAGACAGTGTAGAGTCTTATAATGCTTGCAATATGTTCTTATGTAAGTTTTGTTGTACCAGTTCATACTTGTGTTTGCTTCAAACAACCTTGCTAGCCAAAGCCTTGTACTGAGAGGGAATGCTTCTCGTGCATCCAAAACCTTGAGCCAAACCTATGCCATTTGTGTCCACCATAACTACCTACTATGTGGTATTTTTCTGCCATTCCAAAGTAAATTGCTTGCGTGCTACCTTTAAAAAATTCATTTCTTGTCTTTGCAATACATAGCTCATGGGAAAGTAGCCTAAAAAACTATTGTGGTAATGAATATGTCGCTTATGTATCTTAGTTCTTATAAGTTGCTTGTTGAGCGGTAACCATGTTTATGGGGACGCCATCAACCTGTCACACCTTTGTTGAATATCATGTGAGTTGCTATGCATGTTCGTCTTGTCTCGAAGTAAGGGAGATTTTCCATGAGTTAAATGGTTTGAGTATGCATATTGTTAGAGAAGAACATTGGGCCGCGAACCAAAGCCATGTATCATGGTGGAAGTTTCAGCTTGGACATTAATCCTCAAATCTCTTATGAGAATATTATCTCGTTGTTGAATGCTTAAAGCATAAAAGAGGAGTCCATTATCTGTTTTCTATGTTGTCCCGGTATGGATGTCCTCAAGTTGAGATCTATCAAAATCGAGAAATCAAATGCGATTGATCTCCTTGGACCTTTGTACAGGTGGCATAGAGGTACCCCTTTGTGACACTTGGTTGAAACATATGTAATGCAATGATAATCCATGGAAATCTGAGCTAATTAGGACAAGGTGCGAGCACTATTAGTATTCGATGCATGAGGCTTGCAACTTATAGGAGGTTTTATGCATAACACATATGAATTATTACTACCGTTGACAAAATTGTTTCCATGTTTTCAAAATAAAAAGCTCTAGCACATGACTAATCCCTGCTTCCCTCTGCGAAGGGCCTTTCTTTTACTTTATGTTGAGTCAGTTTACCTACTTCTTTCCATCTTAGAAGCAAACACTTGTGTCAACTGTGTGCATTGATTCTTACATGCTTGCTTATTGCACTTATTATATTACTTTGTGTTGACAATTATCCATGAGATATACATGTTGAAAGTTGAAAGCAACTGTTGAAACTTAAATCTTCCTTTGTGTTGCTTCAAAACCTTCTATTAAGAATCTATTGCTTTATGAGTTAACTCGTATGCAAGACTTGTTGATGCTTGTCTTGAAAGTACTATTCATGAAAAGTCTTTGCTATATGATTCAGTTGTTTAGTCATTGTCTATTTGTTAACAAACTATAGACCATTGCTTTGAATCACTTCATTCATCTCATATGCTTTACAATAGTATTGATCAAGATTATGATAGTAGCATGTCACTTCAGAAATTATCCTTTTTATCGTTTACCTACTCGAGGGCGAATAGGAACTAAGCTTGGGGATGCTTGATACGTCTCAAACGTATCTATAATTTCTTATGTTCCATGCTAGTTTTATGAAAATACTCACATGTTTTACATACACTTTATATCATTTTGATGCATTTTCCGGTACTAACCTATTAAGAAGATGCCGAAGCGCCAGTTCCTGTTTTCTGCTGTTTTTGGTTTCAGAAATCCTACACAGGAAATATTCTCGGAATTGGACGAAATAAAATCCCACGGTCTTATTTTCCACGGAGTCTTCCAGAACACCGAAGAGGAGACGAAGAGGGTCCAGGAGGCGGCCACACCATAGGGGGGCGCGGCCCCACCCCTGGCCGCGCCGCCATATGGGGTGGGCCCCTCGAGCGTCCCCCAACTCTGCCCCTTCGCCTATATAATCCTTCCGTCGCGAAAACCCTAGTACCGAGAGCCACGATACGAGAAAAGTTCCAGAGACGCCGCCGCCGTCAACCCCATCTCGGGGTGTTCTGAAGATCACCTCCGGCACCCTGCCAGAGAGGGGAATCATCATCGAAGGGCTCTACATCACCATGCCCGCCTCCGGACTGATGCGTGAGTAGTTCATCCTTGGACTATGGGTCCATAGCAGTAGCTAGATGGTTGTCTTCTCCTCTTGTGCTATCATGTTCAGATCTTGTGAGCTGCCTATCATGATCAAGATCATCTATTTGTAATGCTACATGTTGTGTTTGTTGGGATCCGATGAATATGGAATACTATGTCAAGTTGATTATTCATCTATCATATATGTGTTGTTTATGATCTTGCATGCTCTCAGTTGCTAGTAGAGGCTCTGGCCAAGTTGATACTTGTAACACCAAGAGGGGGTATTTATGCTAGATAGTGGGTTCATGCCTCCATTGAATGCAGGACGAGTGACAGAAAGTTCTAAGGTTGTGGATGTGCTGTTGCCACTAGGAATAAAACATCAATGCTTTGTCTAAGGATATTTGTATTATTTAAATTACGCACAATACTTAATGCAATTGTCTGTTGTTTGCAACTTAATACTGGAAGGGGTGCGGATGCTAACCCGAAGGTGGACTTTTTAGGCATAGATGCATGCTGGATGGCAGTCTATGTTCTTTGTCGTAATGCCCTAAGTAAATCTCATAGTAGTCATCATGATATATATGTGCATTATTATGCCTTCTCTATTTGTCAATTGCCCAACTGTAATTTGTTCACCCAACATGTTATTTATCTTATTGGAGAGACCCCACAAGTGAACTCTGGACCCCGGTCCATTCTTTTACATCTGAAATACAACCTACTGCAATCATTGTTCTCTGTTGTTCTTTGCAAGCAAACATCATTCTCCACACCATACGTTTAATCCTTTGTTTACAGCAAGCCGGTGAGATTGACAACCTCACTCGTTAAGTTGGGGCAAAGTATTTTGATTGTGTTGTGCGGGTTCCACGTTGGCGCCGGAATCCCTGGTGTTGCGCCGCACTACACTCCTTCACCAACAACCTTCACGTGGCCTTCATCTCCTACTGGTTCGATAACCTTGGTTTCTTACTGAGGGAAAACTTGCTGCTGTACGCATCACACCTTCCTCTTGGGGTTCCCAACGGACGTGTGCTTCACGCGTCATCAGTTATATATGTGATTTAACACCATATTACTTTGGCTAGGGTTGCTCTTCCTCACCACTCATAGGATGGTTCAATCAATTATCATTTAGGTTGATATAGGGACTAAGCTATACATAGGGTTGTTACCATTCAGTTGTTTCTCTAATCAAAATATTGGAAATGGTTTTATGGTTGCTAGTAGTTCCCCTATGATTTTATGTGCTGGATTATATCTGCTTAACCAACTAAGGTTTAATTGGTAACTCTATATCTCCAAAGCATGATCATAGATTAGACATGATCAACTTATTATTAATATCTTCTCCCTCAAGTTCTTAGGGTTTATGATTATTACACAATTTATAATGATCAAAGGTTTATCTTCCTAAGGTACTACTAGAAGTATTTGGATATGGTTATACCAATTTCCCCTCTCACTCCACAAGGACTTGGATTATATTGTAGGGTTCTACTCAAGGAATGATGATGTGATTATCTAAATATGTGGTCTTCCTAAGAATTCCACCTTGCTATCTTCTGTAGCTTGTTCTTCGGGAATTCTGATAAACCTGCATCTTGTGGCATGCATCCACCTCCTAGCTGCTTCATCTTGATCCTAACTATTTTATGGAGTGGCTCAATGTGTTGGTTTTCTTGCATCATGGTGCAAGATGATGAAATGGATGAAGTGTGAGGCTCCCTTTTATAGGCTTGAGCAAGCTCTAGTATCATGACACATATGTGGGTGACTCTTGTTTTCATTTGGTGAGTAAGGTGCTTGGTTGTCATGCTCTCATCCATAGCAATCCTTTAAGCATGAGATGGCATAGCTTAGGATGCAATCAATATAGATATTTTTATCCTATGTGGCATGGTTATTGTCCTCTCATGTGATTTATTTTTGGATAGCCAAGTGGCTTTTGTTACTAAATGTCTTATGAATGATTTTATGCTTATGGGTGAGTCATTATATCATATATGATTGTATTTATATTATAATTGGGATCAAATGTCAAGAATAAAAATTATACCCCAATTTTGAATGACGATGTTTGATTTCACCAAGGCATGATCATATGAGCTTCAAAATACTCATAGTTTATTTTATTCAAATAGTTTGAACTATAATTCGTAATTTAAACGAATTTAGTTTTGTAATATTCCACGTATTTAATAAGTTATGATTGAAATAAGAATGTGTGGCTTTTATGCACTTAGGTCCTTGTGTTTTGTTATATCTGGTAATTAGTTTTAAAGTGAATTCATTTGTACCCGAAGGTAGTTGCTCAACTTTTAAGTGTTAATAATTTAGAGTTTGTTTCTTATCTCTTTGATGGGTATAGAACTTTCCCATCTCTAGGGTTTAATGATAAGCTTGTGTTGGTGTTAAATTCAAAAGTTTAGTTCAAGAAATACCATGAGGTTCATGGTAGGAATATTTATTTGTTAAATACATGGAAAAGATAAGTCAAGAATGGTTTCTCATTTGTTTGTTGTTCTTTGATTTGTAGTTGCATAATAATCAAGGTGTTGGTGCAAGGAATACCCTATTATGATCTTTTAGAAGATCAAGCAATTGATCATTGCTTAAAGTGTTGTTGTGTTGATTTTAGTTCCATTTGATCTAACCCATAGATCAAATCATCTCTACCCAAAACAAGGTTTTTTGCAAAGGTCACATTGAGGTTTATAGCACTTGACTTGATGAGCTACTTCAATTCCATCAGGTCAAGTGAAACTTCAGTTACTGTGACAGGTTTTACTTGAAAGCGCGAAAATTCCCCGGATTTTCTATGCATGAATGCAATGCACACATCTGTTTCCTCTATTTTTGTAACCCCGGATCCTGGGATATTACACAAAGGCTCTACAAAAATCAACAATAATTTGAGGATCAAGACCATATTTAGCACTAAGCTCTTGAAAATCAGCAGTTTCAGCGAAAGACTTAATGCAATCATACTCATAGTTTATACTTGATTCTTTACCTTTGTCGTTATCCCAATCTTCGGTGTTGCTTTGAATTGCTTCAAGAAGATCCCACTTAGCTTAAACCTTCTTACTTGTGAAAGATCCCTCTAAACAAGCATCTAGATAGTCCTTGTACTGTCCTGAAATCCTTGCATAAAAATTATTAATAACAATATTACTGGGGAGCTCATGATGGGACATTTGAGCATTAGTGACTTCAATCTGCCCCACGCTTGGGCAATACTTTCTCCATCATGAGGATGCAAATTATAAATATAATTCCTATCTAAATGCATTTCATGAGGAGGATAAAGTTTAAAGTAAAAGAGAGATTCAAGCTCCTTCCACTCCGAATGATGAGGATCATCTAGTAGCTTATACCACTCCCTTGCTTTGTCCTTAAGTGACAATGAAAAAAAATTCTTCATCGCATTTTCTCTTGATAAACCTGCAACCTTGAACAACTCACAAAGTTCTTTAAGTTTCAACAAGTGATCACTTGGATGGACTATTCCATCCAATGCATAACGTTCATCCATGATCTTTTCAACAATTTTCATAGGTATTTTAAAAAGGAATGCTTCAATAGGTTGATTTAAAATATCACAAGCATCATTAGAATTATCACATATGGGAGATAGAATATCATCAGAGAAAAATTTCTCCTCTAAAGCTGGAGAACTAAAAAGATCATAAAAACTAGCTTCCCCAAGCTTAGACTTTTCCATAGTATTAGCAATAATGGTGTCCAAAGAATTCATATTGATAAATTGCTATTAGCATGCAAATAAAGTTCCATAGGTTTTTTAATTTTCTCTTCAAACACCTCATGTCCTAACTCAAGATAAATACTATAAAGCTCTCTAATTTTTTTGTTGTTTTCCATTAAGCCTAACTAGTGAAAATAAAAACAAGAAACAAAAAGATATAATTGCAGAATCTAAAGGAAATAACTTCGATCACTCACACACCAGCAACAGTACTAGAAGATAGCTTAGTAGTCAGACGATGTGAGTACCTTTTACCTTACCTCCCCGGCAACGGCGCCAGAAAAGAGCTTGATGTCTACGCACACTTCTGTTCTTGTAGACAATGTTGGGCCTCCAAGTGCAGAGGTTTGTAGAACAACAACAAGTTTTCCTTAATTGAATCACCCAAGGTTTATCAAACTCAGGGAGGTAGAGGTCAAAGATATCCCTCTCAAGCAACCCTGCAATTACGATACAAGAAGTCTCTTGTGTCCCCAACACACCCAATACACTTGTCAGGTATATAGGTGCACTAGTCCGGCGAAGAGATAGTGAAATACAAGTAATATGGATGATTATGAGTGGTAATTGCAATCTGAAATAAAAATGGCAGCACGCAAACATGTAGCATAACTGGTTGTAAACAGTGTTTCAATATTTGGAAACAAGGCCTAGGGATCATACTTTCACTAGTGAACACTCTCAACAATGATATCACAATTGAATACATAAATATCATCTCTTCACTATGCTACTATGAACCAGTCTCCGGTTGGATAACGAACACCAATTCACCGCGTAGGGCTACAAAAGCACTCCTTAAAGTCGCATTCCAAATCTAGGGATACCTCGCTCTGTCACTTTGAGCATCCAAAGATAGTACTAACAAACACCACAATTTATAAGTATTTATGTAAAGTTTAGTCTAAGAGACACACACGGTGTGCACACTATCACCTTCACACCGTGGGACAACATGTCTCCGGAGATCACATAATAAAACCACTTGAGTAGCATAATAGATGAATAATAACATCTACTTATTCAACTAGATTACAAAGCTCATGATCACATAAAGATCATACCATGGGAGGGTGAGATAAACCACATAGCTACCGGTAAAGCCCTCACCCTCGGGGGAGAACTACTCCCTCCTCATCATGGGAGTCATCAACATCGATGAAGATGGTGGTGGAGTCGATGGAGATGGCTCCAGGGGCAATTCCCCGTCCCGGCGGGGTGCTGGAACAGAGACTTTTGTCCCGTGAAACTTGTCTTTGATGGCGGCGGAGCTACAAAACTTTTCGTGGATGGAGGCTGGTTAATTTAGGGTTTTTGCGTCGGGAGGCAACTTATAGGCGGAAGGGCGAGGTCGGTGGGTGCCCGAGGGGCCCACACCACCCCTAGGCGCGGCCAGTGAGGGGGCCACGCCCAGGTATGGTGTGGCCGCCTCGGCGCCCTCCTCTGTCTCTGCTTTGGACTCCGTCTTCGGGTTGGAAAAAATAGGAACTTTGGCTTTCGTTTCGTCCAATTCCGAGAATATATCCTGTACAACTTTTCTGAAATACAAAAACAAAAGAAAATAGGAACTGGCACTGTGGCATCTTGTTAATAGCTTAGTTCCAGAAAACGCATAAAAATAGAACCAAGTGTAAACAAAACATATAGAAATTGGTGTAAAACAAGCATCGAGCATCAAAAAATATAGATACGTTTGCAGCGTATCAAGTACCACTAGATGAACAATAGCATACATAATCTTCGTGCTATTTTTATGCTTCTGCCAGCTTCTATAAGCATATACATAATCATATACAAGTGCCTCATGTGTACAAATTGCTCTGGAAATCATGTTGCATCATGAAGCATAAAGTGTTTTCCTGGTTGTTGCTGTCGGATAGGTTGAATACAAGGGATTTTTTTAAAGAGAAGACAATGGAAGGTCACTGACGATGAGCACTGTGTACTCTGTCCAGGAAGAATCTTTGAAGATCGCATATATTTGTTTTTTGAATGCAATTTCAGTGTGAGAATTTAGAATTACCTGCAGATTGAGTGGATTGGTAATGATGATATGCAACAAGTATTGGAAGGGGAAGGAGAAGTTTTGCTCAGCCTTTTTTCATGGAAGTGCTCATTCTGGCTTGTTGAAATATTTGGCTGCTCAGAAATGGAAGGATCTTTAGTGCTGAGGTCTGCTCTTTCACTAAGTGGAGGGGGAAGTTTATTCATGATATATCTTTGCTGCAACATAGGATCAAAGTGAAATATAAGGATAGGTTGATCTCTTGGATTAGGTCTCTGCCTTAGAGCCTTTATCCTCCATGGTTTTCTTTCTTCCTTTTGTACATAGGTGTTTTCCCTTCTTTCTTTTTTGTACATAACTTTATTTAATTTGGAGTAATAAATTACTGTGGGGCTTTTGCCTCACAGTCTTGGGTTTCAAAAAAAGGTAACAATTGGAAATGTAAAAAACCTTACTAGCACATAAATTTTTGTCAACTCCACATGCATAGTATGAAGCTAATCCAAATAACACCCTGCTCCACAACACACGGATTCGTGCATACAAGTTTGATAAAAACATAGGAAATATGAATGAGCTAACATATGCATCTATCAATATTCAATCACAGAATATTCAATTCATCTCACTACTCATCTCACAACAAAAGATGTACCATCAAACATTACATACAGGATCACAATCATGTAGGCAACTCATGTGATACTAATTAATGAATCCCAAGGGAGAGAACCTGGAGTGACTCCGGCGGCGTTCCCTCCCAATTTTCATAAGACTTCTTCATTTCGTGTATTTCACTATTAATGACTACCTCGCTGCGACTTCACGTTATTAATACATTGTATATATAGTTTTTTTACATCAAGACTCATCAAATGAAGTGAATAACGAGGCGGCAAGGTCTCCAGGGCTCGAGATGGGCCCCACGACATGGAATAGGGGGTGGCTACGTTGTCGTCACCCTCTACCATCCCATGTAGCTCCAGCTCCCCTCCTTCCCATAGTGTTCTAGTTCCCAAAAAAAATTATGTGGCAAAAATATGGGATCCATTTAATGCATGTAAGACCCCTAAAACTAAAAAACACGCAAACAAGTGGGTTTCCTGTACTGCAACGTTAAAATCAATGAAAGGGTACTTTGTGGCAAATCCCTATAAATCAATGTAAAACAACTAGGCAACTTCACATATCATGAATATATCATATAAAATCATATCATAATCACTAAATTTCATCGATACATTTTCAATGTATTAACATCCCCAAGCTTCAACATATGCCCGTCTTCAAGTGCAAAGGTGATAAAAAAGCATGGACTTTGGTGTCCTTACCATTAGTTTCATAATATTAATGATCATAGATGTAAAAGTGTAGAACAAGTTTTAATAGTAACACTAATTGCAAACGAGTTATAAAGTTATAGTTCACATTGAACAAATATTATAAGTAACACAAAATAATTGCACCGTAAGCATTGGTATGAAATGAGAAATGAAATGAGACTCATGCAAGTGTATGCCTAGTGTTACTTATTTTCATTTCCTATTAGTTGGTCATAAGAATGATGTATGGTGATAAATGGATTTGTATTTGTTACTCGTGATGATATAGGTTGTGCCCTTCGCAGAGGAAACACGAATTAATACATATTACACAAGACATGGGATTATGAATGCATTGGATGTGGGAACATACATGTGCAAAGTAAGAATATGTAAATAGTTAAGATCCTCCATACCTATACTTTCTCTCCAAGAGTAGTTCCCAGTTCTAGGCCCCTGCCCCACTTTGTCTTTCGAGCCAGGAGGAGGATTTTACCTTTTTATTTGTTTAATTAACGTTGTAACTGTGCATTTCTTTTACCAACTCTCTTGCAAATTTTAACAAGAACTACTTTGCATGCTCATCATTGGGTGCAAATAAGCTTAGTATGAAATATCAAAATTATAAACACTCCTTGTAAGAATAAACATTGACACAACAATGAACCAAAAATCAAAGTCCGTGGTAATGTGCAAAATTTACTTGGTATGATATTTTACCATTGGTTACGGTATAGTGGACACTTTTGGAATAACTTGGTTCAATAAGGTTGGCTACGCAAGTAGATTCCATACTTAGTGTTGATGGAGGCTAGCAAAGGGGATATATTGATCTTCTACTTTAATCATGCAACCTTGCTCATTTAGGATAGAAAATTCTGAAGGCTAAAAAATACCTTAGGTAACTTACAACATTGATTACATGAGATATAACATTAAATAACAAGAAAACAAAATATCCTTTACTTATGACAAATAATACCCAATGAACATAACAATCCACTTTTATTTCTTTACATTTCTTACACTCTCCCCAAACTTTCGAAGCATCTTTATTTCATAGCAGATTTTATTCCGGTGTTTATAATATAGAACATTGGACATGCTTACTGATGGTGGTTTTATTAATTTTATAGATGCAACTCAAAATCAAACAAAACAAACGGACTCAAAAAGACACTCCAAGTTCATAGATTTTCTCATAGAGCTCAAAAAATGAAGTTTGAAGATTTGCAAATCGAGATTTGTGTTGGTGTAGAGCGATGTTTGGGGCATCCCATAGATTATGGTTTGAACCAATATTTTATTTAGGCTTCACTTTGGTTTGGCTTCATGGCCTGTAAAAACTTCACTACAAAAACTTCCCCCACTATTTTCTGTGGTGTTATTGGCAAAAATAGATAACATGTCATGAATAAACACCCATACAAATTTGGTATCAACATGTGTAGAGATTTATTCAACTATCCAGCAACTTAAGTGATCAAGAGAATTGAAATAATTCCTCATATAACTCAAACAAGTCACACAAACAACATATATGACATAATATGTCTAAAACTGCGGCAATTGAGAGATGATTTTTGAATCGCCACTTAGAAAGTCCATAAAAAATCTGTAAATTTTCATGCATGCAGTTTAGGATAAAATTTGCAGCCCAATTCAGGTGCCGGGAATTTATGGTTATTTTTTTTTCTTATAAACAGAGCACGCGGAAAGCTACAACTCAGGCATTTGTAAGTATCTCTTAAGATCTAAATACGTTAAACTTGGTACGTTATTTCTAAAACCTATAAACTAAACAGAAAAACATAGAAAACTCAGAAAACAAAAATTCAAATAAAATAAACTGGGTTGCCTCCCACAAACCACTTTCTTTATATCCATATAGCTAGCTTCGTACCTTTTTTATTTAAGACCTACTCCAATCACGGGAGAAAATTTTCTTTGCTCCCTCCTCCTTCCTTGGAAAGTGCTCCATGAATTTAATATGTGGGAATTGAAATTTCACATTTCCTTATTTTGAATCAATGATCGCACCCATAGTTCTAAGAAAAGGTCTCCCAAGAATTATACTCCATGGATTTTACAATCCAAGTCTATGATAACGAAGTCAACATGCACAAAAGTCATATACAATTCAATCATGACATTATCTGCTCTACCTAAAGCATGTAGTAGAGTAATCAGCAAGGTGTAAATAAATATTACTTTTTTCCCATAGGACCAATGTTTCATATCAAGAAGATAAGTATAATCTGATATCTCATTGTATATATATCCTCCAAAAGTTTTAATAAAACCATTTTCAACAGCAATAGAACTCATAACAATAGTGGGGGCACTTGAGGTTTCCCAGAGGTCAATTTAACATGGTTTCTTGGTTATTATCAAGTTTACAAAGAATGGTGTTGTTGTTGATGGCGAAGTTGATGGAGAGGCTGGCCCTACGCCTAGGAGGAGTTCTTGATGACAATGGCTTCAATTTCCCCTTGGCGGAGGCCACGTAGTAGCAGGATCCGCCCTCTCTCTCTCTCTCTCTCGAAGAAGAAGAGGACTATCACCTCAGTCGCCTCCTCTGGAAAAGCCACAAAATTTATAGCGTATTTTTTTATGCATGATGGATCACTAGGTAAAAGGGGAGGTCGAGGAGGTCCCAGGATCCTATGCCCCCCATGGGGCGACCAGGAGTGAGGCCCACACCATGGGTTCCATCCTAGGCCTCATGGCTTTCCTCTTGGACATCCAAAGCACACAATCATGGTTCTGATGAAAAACTCAGGATGCATTTTTCCTTGAATTAATTGGGCTTTGTAAGGTATGTGAAACAGAAAAACAAGAAAAGGCAGGGGTTTTTCCTTCCATAATTAAATACAAAAACATTGGGACTTTTAAAGAAAGTCTCTTAAATCTTCTAAAGTTTTATATGATGGTATAACATAGATCATATGACATATAAATGATGATATAAAATACATGTATTAGCAACCAATATTATGTAACTGATAAGCATTCATATGGGCATCACTCCTAGCATAAAGATGAAGCAACACATCTCACTAATACCCCCTTGATAAGGAAAACATTCTCGAACCAAGATTAACAATAAACAAAGTTGTGTCAAGAACTTTGACATGAAGTGAATTTAGTAACACTACCTTGAGCAAACAAGGCCACCTAGAGTGTCACTACATGAACAATAGCATACATAATGTTTTATCCTTATTGAGGTAACCATTGGAAAGGTAAAGCCTTACTAGCACACATATTGTTGTCACTTCCACGTGCATAGTACCAAGCTAATCCAAATCACAAATCCTCCACACGGATCTTGCATACACGTTCGATAAGAACGTATAATACATGAATGGGATAACATATGCATCTATAAATACATCAATTACAAAATATTTGCATCTCATTAGTCATCTCATAATTAACAAAAGATCCACCATCAAAATATGACATAGATGATCACAATCATGTAGGCGGCTCATGTGATAGTAATTATTGAAACAAAAGGGAGAGATTGATACAATCTACTTTCACAAACCCATAGTCTAGAGGTGGACTAATCTCTCTTCATAACTGTGGTGGCGGTGATGGTGTTGATGGAGGTGGAGGAGCAACCGGGCGCGACTCCGGCGCGTTTTCCCTGGCAGTATGCACAGGACTTCCCTGTTTAATGTATTTCTCTGTTGACAACCGTCTCCTTGCGACTTCGTGATATAAATCATACATATTGTCAGTTCTAGGTCAAGACCCACCGCATGGCATGAAGAACGAGACAAAAGGGTTGTCGGGGCCCAAGATGGGCCCCAGGACATGGGATAGAGGTGGCTGCACTGTGGATTCCCTATGGCAGCCCAGGAAGCTCCAACTCCCCTTCTTCTCATATTATTGTTATACTTCCCGAAAAAATGATGTTGCAAAGAGCCGGGGTCCATTTAATGTCCGTAAGGTCTCTAAAACTCAAAAATACGCAAAACACGGGTTTCTTTACTGGAACATTAAAAACCAATAAAATGAGACTTTGTTGCTAATCCCCATAAATTAATGTAAAAAACTAGGAAACTCACATATCATGCATATATATATCATGTAAAATCATATCATAACCACCAACGTTCATGTATACATTTTCAATGTATCAAGCCCTTGTGCCAAAATTGCATGGCGTGTTTTAAATATCCAAATTTGAACTTTGACCAAATTTTAATAACTCAACAATACATGAGTTACTTTAACAAATCTAGTCCCGCTCCTAGAAACACATGCCGTTATTTGACTTTCCGGGTTCAAACTTCGACAATTACTAAAAATCAACACAATATGATTTGTGTTAGAGAACCAAGTTTTAGCTTGGTGGCAATGGAGGCATTGTGCCACCTATCCAACCCAAGTTCGAGTCCCATCTGTTGCTGAATTTGGGCATCTCGCATGTGGTCTTATGTCTTAAAAAAAGGCCATCGTGTGCATGTGTTTTATATGATTTGTGTTACCCAATTTTGAAAATAAACTTGAATTTTACAACTTTTGATTCACATTAAAAACTCTTCCATATGATGACGGTTTTGTTTATATTAACATGGTACTGTGGAAAAAAAGGTATGATCAGAGTTCAAAGGGCACTCTCTTGACCTTCTTCAAGGTTTGTGCAAACCGAGGTTATTCTCGTCAAACAACGGCTTTACCTTCTTCCAGGTCTGGTCTGTTTTAGTATCATGTACCTGTTCCAAATCTTTCCACAGTTCGCCCTTAATCACCGTACACCGTTCCGATTTAATGAATGAGAGCATGTAAGGGGTGAACTAACGAGCTGCTCGGATCATTAAGGCTCGGCTCGTTAAGCTCGTGATCTTTAAGACTCGGATCGCTAAACTCGTTAAGTATAACAAACTGAAATCATTGTTTGGCTTGACTCGTTATGTTCTTGCGAGCCCTCGTGAACAGCTCGTTAAGGATTGTTAAGGAGTAGATATGTCGTATGTAGCTAAGCATACATATACCTCGTCTCTATTTATACCAACATGGTAAGATATACGTGCACATGCAACTAACCAACCTCTAGGCTATTTACTTAGCATTAGGATTAGAAATGCACAACAAACATGCGTGCATTGACTAGAGAGGAAGAGCGGAAGCATAGGTTTTTGGATCCTAGCGAAGGAGTTTCAAGCACGGATTACGCTTCTAAAGAGCACTATTTTTCTTGGCCCCTTCCTGCCAAAGATTTGAGATAACTAAAGCGACTCGCGGTCAAAACTAGTGAAGTCTAGTTTGTTACCGATCTTAACGAGTAGCTCACGAACATAGTCGGCTTGATTGTTTCGCTCGTTTACCTTAACGAGCAAAAATTGATGCTCAGCTCGGCTCGTTAATAAAACGAGACGAGCACTCATTTAACTCGTCGAGTTTCAAGCTTTTTATCTAGCCCTACATCAAGTAACCCCATTTCCATTTCGATCCGCTCGCTCTCGATCACGTAGATTAAGTCCGAACAAAGGAGTACATTCGCATTAGGTCATAGGACAGTTATGTTTAAAGCCCCAAAAAAGGAAGCTTGATTAAAGCTGACTTAGCATTATGCCTCAACAACGATCCATGCAGCTGTGTCATCCTTCATCAATGGCGCTGGCCGGAGATAATGCCGGCGATCCGGCGTCTGTCCAACAGCAACGTTCAAACATGCAAGACAAGAAAATAGAGTTGATAACATGCTTCGTAACGTCGCGTCGTTGCCATGGTTGCATCGTTTGACGGGCTGTCCGATCTTCCCATCCAACGGCCCAGATCAATCGAGAGTGTCCCATCTCACTTTTCCCGCCAGCCGGCAGACCGCACGGTCGTCTCTCCCGGTCGAGCTGGCTTTGGCTTTTCAGAGCTTATTAAAAGCAAGTTTAATGGTACCTCAAAAAAAAAGCAAGTTTAATGGTAGAGTCAACCGCAGGAAATTTTAAACGGGTACATATAGATCTTTATTTTCAAGCCCTTATAATTTGTGTTTGAAAGATTCGAAAAAATCCGAATCTAAAATCTACATATAGCTAATAATGTATACTAATGGTGTAAAATCTCAATACAAACTACTTCATATGCTACACAAATAAATTTTGACAAATTTTATAGTGAATATTACACATTTCAAGACTGTATTAAATAAAAATTTAGAGTGTTTGAAAATAAAGAGATACATGTAGCTCGACCGCCAAAACGTCACACTCACTCAACTGCAGGCTATAAAGTACCATTGCCATGTTATATATAGTCAGCCACGACCCACATCTCACATCAACATACGGAGACTGCTCATGACAAAATAGGTCCCACTCCCATGCGGCCGAACCAGGCCGCAACGGAGCGCCCCTGCCGTCCCCCTCTAGGCTTCCTCCTTTGACCAATCCTCTTCTCTCGCCTTCACCGGTGGTGTTGTTTGGAAAAGCCAAGTGGCACAGCGACAACGGGAATTTTCTCCAGCGCTGATCAGGAAGGGGAGGTGGCGCCTACTCTATTTAATATGGCGGGCTATGACTTGCGATGGTTACTACGAGAGGCTTCTTCTTGGCCTAGATGGATCGAGCGGGTTGTGGCTAATTCGAGCTGCCGCAACAGCAAACCCGCCAGACGGCTCTCGCAGTGGCACATGGCGGCGTGGTTGGGCATGCCGCTGGCCCATTGTACAAGGTAACCGGGGCAGCGGCCCAGGCCATGGAAGCGGCGTCCCCTCCTCCGGAGGTGGTCAACCAATTGGGGGACCGGCTGTGCCAGATCTGGGGTTCCCGCATCGAGTCTCACTAGTGGCATGTTGGAGGTGTAGATAGCTGCAGGTTAGAGAGACGCGGCTGTGCGGTGAAAACCGAGCCTCAACTTCAGTCACGGTGGACGATGATGGCGTATGTCCATCATTACCTCTCCGAAGGCATCACCGTTGCATTCATTGGCTCCATGCTCGAGATGCTCCGGGGGAAATCTAGATATGAGTCTGTCGAATCGGACGATGGCTGCATTTTGGTGTCACTCACCGTCTTGGGGGCATCGTTTTGGTACACATGATATATGGAGGGGTTTGTTGATGGAGCGATGTTTCGTCTACTGCGTCGATGACTGTGGGTATCGGCGGCGTGGTGCAGTAGGGTATCGACGGTGTCTTTATCTAACAGTGTGGCGACATCGATGGCATGCCTGATGAGGTCAATGCCTTGATCCCTATCCTAAATATGGGACGACAGAAGATGGCGGCGGCGATTTCTGGAGCTTGTGCAACAGTGCATGTTGAGGGTCTGCTGGACCAGTTTATGCCCCCGACTTTCCGTTGGGTGGTTTGGCGAGACATCTATTTTTAAGATGATGTGCATAGGTGTGAGGTCAGGCACACGGCCCTGACATGGCCACCCCATTCATAAAGCCTTTAGGTTCTGCGACAGCTATCGCTAGTGAGGTGGTTTCAAGTTGATATTTGTATTTTCTTTGTAAGGATCTACTCAATAATATGAATAAAAAATGTTGTGTGCATCATTCTAATGCAGAGACAAGGGTTTGTCCTTCATTTTGGAAAAGAATGACACGCTCTCAATCGACCTCCGTTGTAGCTGGATCTTAATCTAGACCACACTTCCTGGTGACACCCGGGAAACGACCGTGGAGCCCGCTAGTCAGATCCCTCGAATATGGATACTCGCGAGGAACCCGGGAGAGGCTCAGGAGGAGCACCGGGTGGATAAGGGCACGGGAGGGAACTTCGGCCCCAACGTCACCGCGAGGATCCCGAGAGGGGCTACATCGGTTGTGACCATGCCTTGACCGCTTGGACTGGGAGAGGGTGCATTCTAAAGGATATGACGGATGAACCAAGGTGGGTAAGGTGGCAACTTAAACGGTATAGGAGGTCCCTCTAGTCCGATGGGAAGATAATGAGGCCAAAACCCTAGAGCCCGATGGGTTCCAAAGTACGGCGAAACCAGATACACAACAAGATATGGAGAAGACACAACATGGTCCCCGCACAGAAGGCCCAAGACGTGGGAGAGAAACCGGAAGAAGACGGAGAGTGTCCAAGGCCACTATGGTATCTCCTTGAGCTACAAAAGGAGGTCCATGGCCAAAGAAAAGGGAGGGATCGGCTTGAAGGAAGATGAACTAAGAGAAGAGATAATAAATAGTTAGAAGAGAGAGAGGTTATCAGAAAAGATTTTTCTGTCCAGAATGCCCAACAAGACCGTTCTCCTCCATTGTAAATCCCCATTCCTCTATAACCAAATCAATACCAATCCGACATGCAAGACGTAGGTTATTAGACTTCGGGCGGCGTGAACCAGGGTAAAATCCTCGTGCATTCTTGTATATTTTTTGCAGCGTGATCTTAAATCTTGAGTTTGCTGGTCATCCCTATCCGAATCTCCAAACGGGTGAGTCTAGCATCCCTGATGTTCGAGTTTCCGACCTCGACTTCCCTTCTGTCTTCTCAAACTCATCAACAATATATATTATTTTAATTCTTATAGCATTCTTGCGTCACCTTATTATACTTGCTCTAATGTGGCATCCTACAACCGAAGGACAAACGCTGTTGTATTTAACCGTCATCTTAATTACTTTAGTCCATTGGTTGTGTTTGCTTGACATGACCGGGAGGTGTAATTGCACTGTCACTTTAATTAAGATCTGTAGGTACTAGTATAGTCCGCCCACTGCTGCTGAGATCTGGTAAAAATTGTGGGTTGAATCTGCCATCAGTAGCCTCTTCCTCGCGCCTGATTGATTTGAGGGACACTAGTTAAAACCGCACGTGTGGTATCTTGGTGATCCATGAGAGGAAAGGCTACCTAGTCATGCATGTTAAGTTGATGTGATGGAGCTACCAACATCAGATCAAGATGCATAAGTGGGTCTGCTCACTTATTCTTTCCAAAACATCAGATCCTGCCATGGTGCTAAACAAGGGCTTCTTTGGAACACCGTAATCTCACGTGAGTTTTGCGCATATTTCACATGAAACGGTACACACATGAATTTGGCGCATATTTCACATGAATTTTGCGTATCTTTCACTATGCCGCGAATTGGAAAGCCCCGCGTTCCAAACGGGGCCTAGAGCGTGCCGCCGCAATCGCGAAGAGTCGCCTGCATCCTAGGAAAAGGAGCATTCATGAAGTGAAGTGGGAGAGAAAGCAATGTGAGTGGAATCGCCCATGCATGCCTTTCGCCGGAGGGCTTTGCTCCGCTTTGTTCCACTCCGTTCGTCTGCTCCAATTATATGCCTCCTACATACGTACCTCTGCATTATCCTGTTTGCTTGCGAGCTAGGGGAGACGATGGCGCCCTTTCCTATCACTAGATTTAGATGTGCGCCTTGGCACACGACCCCGTAAAAATCGCACAAATTTACATTTTAAATAAAAACGATATAAATAAGGTGTAAAAAGATAATATGTTTCTCAAGTTTTACACAATAAAATCAGTGGAATGAAATTAGGATAAAGCACACAAAATCACAAACAGTGTAGCAAACGCTTATATAAAAATGCTCGACCAGAATGTTTAACTAACTTCACAAGGATCAGGGTTTCTTATATTTCTCCTTCAGAAACATGCACACATAAGAGACTAACTTTTGAAGGAGTGGGACTTAGTTCTTTATAGCATTTTGACTAACTTTTAACTTAACCATGCTTACTAAAGATAACATATTTAACTATTTTTTGCAATAAAGGTACTAAACCCTGCTTCTTCTGAACTTAGGAACCAACTTATACCGTCCTTATCATCATTAGATTGTTGTTCACCTTTTTTCTCCTGTGTAAACCTGATAATGCATCAGCACAAATACTTTGCATCACTGTGTAATTAGGAGGAACTAAGACAATACCTAACTGATACAACTATGGAACTCCTTTTACGCAAGTGTTAACAAAGACCCCTGAATCAGAGCACTTTTGTAGGTTCCATCAAAGTAAATGGGATACCCAGGTTTTAGTTGAATTCAAGTATTAATCTAATCTCAACCATTCTCAACAAAATTTTGCTTTATTTGCAACAACTGAAGACGATATTTACAGGATCTTTACTGATTAAGAAGATTTAATTCTGTTGACTGCCAAAACCCACCGGCGGGCAGCGGCCTTGTCAACACTGTAGAGCCGGGGGGAGCCTAGAGCTGCGGCTGGCTGAGACCCCTCCGAGCGACGGCCCGCAATGCTCTTCTGGTCACACGCGGCGTTGCGAAGTGCAAGGGCGTGCCACCTGACCTATACCCGGTCAGGAAGGTGATGAAGTTGCCTCGCTTAGTTTCCTGCAGGGCATACATGTAAACGTTAAATACGAGCCTCGATCGGCTCTCAGGTTATCCTGTGAATCGGCTCAAAGAGCCGATCCACCCATGATCCGTACGGGGTGCACGAATACTTGGTGGTCCTGCTTGATCAAGATGAAGCTAATGAGATCTACGACGATTTAGGGTTTTCACCGCATAACCGGATCATCCTACTCCAGAGTTGGGCCTTGCGGCCACGCACGGTGCTCGTAAGCCGATCCTAAACAAGGCCAAAAACCAACACGAAGTTGATCCTAGGAACATCCCGTTTAGGACTTGCGAACGCCACCCTACGTGCCACTGGATCCTCCCCCCATTGTAAGGCCAAACTATTGCAGATATTAAACTAATCCTTGTAGAACAAGGAGCAATCGTAACGGATCAGATCTACTAAATAATGATCAAGCGGGTGCCGCCCCCACACCTGAGATAGGCGTGAGGACGGCTAGATATGCAAGGGTTGCACTACGTAAGCATGCTTAAACGAAGAACAATGCTAACCCTAACACATCTAATGATAACTACGTTGCTCGCCATCAAAAACGCTTCAGTACGAGCAACGCATGAACAACGTGGGGCTTGTGCTGCCTAGATCGCAAGATGCGATCTAGGCAGCATGTCGCTTACCCGATAGAAACCCTCGAGACGAAGGAGTTGGCGATGCGCCGAGATTGGTTTGTTTTTGGGGTTGAACGTGAGTTGTTGTTTATTCCATAAACCCTAGGTACATATTTATAGTCCAGCGGACTTTCTAATGTGGGCGTGCACTAAACCGTGCACGAGATAAAATCTAACTTCTAAACCGATATACAATCTATTATATTAAGATACACGGGCTAACTAGCCCAAATTCTCCGTGCGAGGCCGCTTCATAGTTCTTCCATATGTAATCTCCCAAGCCCATCTTGATCGCGGCCCACCTCCCGTTTTAGCCAAAATCTGGTGATAACACATGCCCCCTGGTTTTGGTAATGATAATTTCAAAACCACTCGTTTTTTCCTCGGAGGGGTCGTGTCACGGCAGGAGCGGAACTGTCGCAGCACGCCTCATCATGACGACTTGCCTTCCCAACTTCTCGCACGATTTGACGAGCTTTGGCACCATGTCCTCGAGAACTGCTCGGAAATTAAAAACCCCCACCTCCTTTTATTTAGCCGCAACGAACAGTTCTCTTCTTTACCCCTTCCGCAGTAGCGCTCCAAAAAACCCTCCCCTGCAACCATGTCCTCTTCCTCTTCCTCTTCTTCTTCGTCGGATCCTTCCCACGTGTCTTCTCCCATCCGAGAGTCGACGCCCTCGTGGGGTACACAAGCGGCGTACGACATCCTTGCCCCGACAAAGTGGGACAAAGAGGATCATGACTCCTCCGTCCGGTCCGAGGATGACAAATCCCAAACCGACGGGGAGAGCGACCTCCGCTTCCTTGCTGACGAGGAAGTAGTGGAGGAGAGCGAAGACGACCGCCTCTCCTGGGCGGACTTCACCACCTCCGAGGAGGTGAAGGAGGAGGGAAAGGAGGAGGAGGATGAAGACAGCTCCTCCGACGAGCCGCCGGCCAAACGCCGCCACCTCTGGCCCGGGAACTTCAGCGATGTCGACAGTGACGACGACGCCGACGAAGAGGACGAAGACGACGAGGGTCCTATCGGCGGCCGGCGGAGCGGCCGACGACGAGCCGGCGGGGAGCAGCACCGGCGGTGGCGACGACGGCGGCGACGACGACGACGAGGGCAGCGAGCAGCCCCTAGATAGGGTCTTAGCATAGGGCTAGCGAGTAGCAGGACGGGGCAATGTATCCCCCTGGTCTTCCCTTTTGAGAGCAATCAGCTCTTCTATGTAAGAAATCCGGCTTATTAATGAAGAAATTCCCCAACTCGATTTTGCCGATTCTCTTTATGATAATTTAGCCGATTGTCTTTCCTTCCGATTCTCGCCGATTGCCAAACTGGACAATGCCCAACAAGCCGATGGCATCGCACCGGTCTCCCACACTAAATTTCGAGATAGATCCACCCAGACCCAAACTCCTTGCCACGCAAGGCCAAACCTTTACTCGCGCAAATCCGCAGATCTCTCAAGATGGCATGTTGAACCTAACGGCAGAACTCCTGAAATAATGTCAGGTCTTCTTTTCATTATCCTCTCCGAATTCTGCTCGTTCAGCTCCGGCAGCTTCCTTCTACAATAATCATCGTCTTTTGAACGAGCCGTCACGAAGAGTGGGCCCACTTCGACGGAGTTGGTTAAACTTCGAGGGCGAGCTGCCCCCCGAGCCTCAGGCGAAGCGAGGATAAAGGACAGATCATCACCATCGAGATTTCGGGGCGGGCTCAACCTTGTCCAAGAGAGCTATCCCGCAGGGCCACCAGCCGATCACCTCCCTTCCGTTGAGGGTCCATACAGCCGATCCATCAGGCTATGATAGTTTTTGCACCATAAGCACCATTCTCTAGGTAACTTGTGGTGCAGAGTTCAGCCGATCCCAACGAAATCGGCTCCCCGGAGCGGAGACCTTCACGGCGAGCTGCCCCCGGGCCTTCAAGGTGAGAATAGCAGCGAGCTGATCACGTCAATCATCCTTGATTTCCAACTCGCAACGCCGTATCAACCGATTCGAACAAATCGGCTCTTCGAGTGAGGGAATTTCAGGGCGAGCCGCCCTCCCCGAGCTTCTTTAGTCCAAGCCTTGCGCCTTGCCGATCGGATCAGCTCATCATCTTCGGCAGGCTGAGGCAACTTCCGGTGAGAACGTCTTCGTATTTCGACGCCCTCCAGATTCTTGGAGGGAACTAGCTCCTCGCTCTTAAGTCGATATCCGTGCATCGGCTATTCCCGAAAATTTTCGAATTTTTTTGGCCGACCCGTGTATCGGCCCCCATACTCCAATATCCACCATTAAAGGATGAGACTCTTCTATCGCATACCCTCGTGTTTCATCCACTTGGGCGCCCCCGAGCCGATTCTCGTCGAGAGATTCGATGACATCGGCTCTGATGGGCCATGAATGTGTTGAACCCAGGCAGTATGGATGGTGAGGATATTCGCGGCCGATTACTGGAATCGGCCTCCACGCTGTTTGCTCAGTGAAGGTTTTGTACTGCTCCTTCATAGACCCTTGGGACCGATCACAAGGATCGGCCTCGGCAACTTGCACATCGCTTGGCTTCAACTACATGGTCAGGCCGGTGGATAAAACTAGCTTAACCCTTCCCTTTGTCACATCGATGCGCTCGCGATCGTCCAATTTGATGCCTGAGAGGGGTTCTTGGCCTCGCTGCTTCCCATGCGTTCATGCCAGCCGTTGAAACTTCGGCCGAGTCGTCGGCTTGGACGACCTCTACCTCATCACCATCCCACTGTATTATGCATTGGTGCATCGTGGAGGGAATGCAGCAGTTGGCGTGGATCCAATCTCTTCCTAGCAAAACAGCATAACTGCTCGTGCTATCAACGATAAAGAACGCCGTGGGGATGGTTTTTCTCCCTACGGTCAGATCCACATTCAGAACTCCTTGTGCTTCAGACGCTTGGCCGTTGAAGTCGCTCAACATTACGTTGGTCTTGATTAGATCCGAACTCGAGCGTCCCAGCCGACGTAGCATAGAGTACGGCGTGATGTTAACTGCCGCTCCGGTGTCCACCAAGCATCCTGTTTACAGGCCTCCCATCGATATACCCTCGTAAGTACAGGGCCTTCAGATGCCTGTAGCTCCTGTCTCGGGGCTTCTCAAAGATAACCGGCCGTGGGCCGCAGTCAAGTTGTGCCACGGATGTCTCATCTAAGCCTGGAGTACTGAACTCCGACGGGAGGATAAACACCATATTTGTGCCAGCCCGACGTTTCATCATCGGCTTTTCTCTCGTTCGGGCGCCACTCTTTTCTTTGTGGCTGACCTTCCTCGTCCGGGGTTCGCAGAATTTTGGCGGCCGGATCAGGCCGTGCCTTCCCTAGCGTGCGCAAGTATAATCTTTCAGTTTCTTCCAACTCACGCAGACGCTGGACTCTTTGCTTCTGGGAACGGCCGAGCCCATCAGGGTACCATCTGGGCTGATGATATTTGTATTCTTCACTACCGTCCTCTAGCTCCTCGAGATCTTCCATCTGAGGGGACTCGGCACGCTTGTCCCGATGCGGGAAAGGCCCTAGCCGGCTGAACACAGACACGTTAGCGGCACCCTTCTTCCTTTGTTTGCATTCTGGGCGGTCCTCGATTGTTGGCAATCGGCTCATCCCCGAGTCCCGGCAATGTTTGAAGAACGGGCAGTCCCGGTGCTTATCCATGTCACTCGCCCCCTTGGCCTCCCTTCGGCGCGACGACTGTACCCGTTGTTGCTTCTACCATGTTGGCGGTACCTTCCGACCTCGGCATCAGACCGGAAATTCCTTTCATCGTCGGCGTCGTAGCGCCGACGTCGGTCTTGGTGTTGCTCGTATTTGCTGAGAGGGTGCTTGGAGTGTGGGCGTTGATACCGCATGCTTCTTATTCCCTCCCTTGCCAGGTACCGCATGTCCTCACCTCGGGGTTGGCCGCGCGGATCGGCTCCCTCTTCATCCTTGCCACGGGAGTGGCTGCTTTCTGTTTCCTCTTTGCCATGGCGGCTTGCAGATCCTGCCACATTGACACCAAAGGAAAACTTTGGCCGATCTATGGGGTGGCTGAGATCCACCGTGTCGACACCGGGACCCGGACGTGGGTTTCTACCAAGCCCGATACCGTGCGGCCGGGTCTTCTCCGCGGAGCCGATGAGTTCGGTTCCAAGGGTTGCCTTGCTCCCGTCATGTTCCCTTCTGAGCTCCTTGGGCAGATCCCCATGCTTCAGAGACTTGGTGCGCTCCTCCAACGGGGTGGAGAGATTTCCCCCATCCAGTGCGCCTTCGGGCGTGGAGCCCCTCCCCCTGACGCCATGGGAGTGGGTTCGGTGGGGGGAGCCGAAGAGTGCGGCTTCGAGGATGGCTTTGATTTCGTCGCATGTGACTGGCGTGCCGTCCGCCATCTCAGATGTAGATGGCGATGTGGTTGATGTAGACGATGGTCCCACCGGCGTGCCGGAATGTGTTGACTCGCCAAAACCCACCGGCGGGCAGCGGCCTTGTCAACACCGTAGAGCCGGGGGAGCCTAGAGCTGCGGCTGGCCGAGACCCCTCCGAGCGACGGCCCGCAATGCTCTTCCGGTCAGACGCGGCGTTGCGAAGTGCAAGGCGTGCCACCTGACCTATACCCGGTCGGGAAGGTGATGAAGTTGCCTCGCTTAGTTTCCTGCAGGGCATACATGTAAACGTTAAATACGAGCCTCGATCGGCTCTCGAGTTATCCCGTGAATCGGCTCAAAGAGCCGATCCACCCATGATCCGTACGGGGTGCACGAATACTTGGTGGTCCTGCTTGATCAAGATGAAGCTAATGAGATCTACGACGATTTAGGGTTTTCACCGCATAACCGGATCATCCTACTCCAGGTTGGGCCTTGCGGCCACGCACGGTGCTCGTAAGCCGATCCTAAACAAGGCCAAAAAACCAACACGAAGTTGATCCTAGGAACATCCCGTTTAGGACTTGCGAACGCCACCCTACGTGCCACCGGATCCTCCCCCATTGTAAGGCCAAACTATTGCAGATATTAAACTAATCCTTGTAGAACAAGGAGCAATCGTAACGGATCAGATCTACTAAATAATGATCAAGCGGGGTGCCGCCCCCACACCTGAGATAGGCGTGAGGACGGCTAGATATGCAAGGGTTGCACTACGTAAGCATGCTTAAACGAAGAACAATGCTAACCCTAACACATCTAATGATAACTACGTTGCTCGCCATCAAAAACGCTTCAATGACGAGCAACGCATGAACAACGTGGGGCTTGTGCTGCCTAGATCGCAAGATGCGATCTAGGCAAGCATGTCGCTTACCCGATAGAAACCCTCGAGACGAAGGAGTTGGCGATGCGCCGAGATTGGTTTGTTTTTGGGGTTGAACGTGAGTTGTTGTTTATTCCATAAACCCTAGGTACATATTTGTAGTCCAGCGGACTTTCTAATGTGGGCGTGCACTAAACCGTGCACGAGATAAAATCTAACTTCTAAACCGATATACAATCTATTATATTAAGATACACGGGCTAACTAGCCCAAATTCTCCGTGCGAGGCCGCTTCATAGTTCTTCCATATGTAATCTCCCAAGCCCATCTTGATCGCGGCCCACCTCCTGATTTAGCCAAAATCTGGTGATAACAAATTCTAAAATGTACTACTGAAAATCTGTGGCAGAACATATAAGCGTTTCGTGTCCATGGGGAATTGGCAATAAATTTCAATAGACAGATAATCACCATATAAATAGGTACTCATGTACATACAATCACCAGACTTCGGAGACATTTATTATTCAAACAACGAGAAAGAACATATATTGCATCGAGAGAGGTTAAGATTTACCATTTTCCCGATGTAAATACCAATGCGAGTAGTTTTTTGCTTCTCTTATACGCATGATGACTGTAGAAAAACGCTGTTTAAAATAAACAGCTAGCAAAAGCAAGCATAAAGTATATGCTGTTGAAGAAAAGCATGAGACGATGTTTAATCTATTAGTGAGCAACAGTTCTACAATTTATCGGTCTATAAGCATGAATTCGGAAGAGTCTTCGGTTTGTTGGCTCCACAAAATAACACATGCACAAATTTACCAACTCTTATACCAGGTCATTCACAAAGCAGGAGACGAGAAAGACAAACACACAATATTCACGGGTAATGGGTAAGAGGGTCATTTCCAAGCCCAAATTGGACGGGTAGACCATTTTGCACATTTGCAGTTTGAGCTCCCCCAAGAACACCAGCCATCACAGATGCAGCGTGTATTGCCGGTGCAAGACCAACAAGCTGATGAAGGCTAGTGTCTCCTACAACCGGGAGCTGCAGTTGATTGTTTCTGAGCATCTGCAGGAAGGTATCAGTGTTAAAATGCACGGACATAAAATTGGCACATTTGTTATCTTAAAGCATACATATAAACTGATTGATGAATGATTATCAAGAAACTGAAACCAACCAGCGCTAGATGCCATTCCCGGTCCTCCACGACCCCGAAATGCATAAACATATCAAGAATAAGTCAATAGCTGCTTCTTATTGTTAACTTCAACCGGTTAAGATTCCGCATTGCTCATGCATGAATCAAATATAGATTGCACTAACAAAATTTTCCATACGAAGCTACTTAATTTTCAATACGCAGAATTACATCATGCAAAGACCATTTCACTCGTGATCTCAAGATAATTTAGCATAAATATTGAGTTCTCGTGTTAACCACTCGGATCAACCAATCAACTATATTCCTGCAAAACAAAACAAAAATGCACCCGAGTTGTGAGATTACGATACGGTATTTTCTTGTGGATGCACTCGACATCTTGGCAACAAACCGGCACAAATATATCGATCACGGGTATGAAAGATAGATACAAGGGCTGCGGCAGCAGCTAAGGACATAGCAATTATTTTGAGAAAAAAGTTATTGATGTAATAGTAGACCAAAAGAAAAGTTCCATTGCATATTCTTTCCAGGGATTATTTTACTATTAATTGCAACCCTGTTGCTTGAGTACATCACAAGGATGCAACTATAGATGCACTGACCAAGTGTACATCTTCTAGAATATCATTATGTTGCTATTTGCGAGAGAATCTCATGTGTTCAATACAATTCGGCAAGATCTTCCAAACCATGATGTGCTACGGTTAAGCCAATAGCTTTGGCTCATTACTTTATTAAAAGAAGGCAAAGTCGAGACAACAAAGATAATTGTGGAACTGCGATACCAAATATGATGCACGCTACCAAGCACGATGATTTCACAAGGTAATTCACCAAAATAGCAGGTGTGCATATGTACAGACCAGGCAGCTGTACACACGTACACATGTCTGTGCAAGAAATTGAAACGAGGAGACACAAGGTGGTTGGCGAAAATACTACTATTATCATTCATAGGAACCAAAACCATACCAGCTTAACGTAGGGCTTGCAAGGTGAGAAATAAGGCTCTTCTACGAGTAATGAACTGAGGATCTTCGACCTTTTCTCTATTTCTTTCATTGCTCCTCCCATTTTCTGCGAAATCAACACGTAACTGACGGCCATTAACTTCACAACCTTGAAGGTTCCGGCGTGCACCTAGAGCTGTCTCTTCATCCTTGTACTCACAAAATCCATAACCCTTGGGCTTTCCGGTTTCTTTATCAACAACCGATCCGCAAGAAATTTTGAGCGGTCGGTATTCAGCGAAGTGTCATCAGCTTCATGGATTTTACGGAAGTTATCGGGAGTAGAAAATAACTCATAACAAGTTTTAGCATAATGTGACTTGTAAGAGAAACGAGTGATGAAGAGGCGGAACACATCTATATATTAGAGTTTCACATTATGGATTAATTAGCACTTTGCATGTTAGTTCAGAAAGTGGTACCCATAACACTAGGTAAATCAGGTATTCAGGAAAAGGCAGCAGTCATAAGGAAGGCAACCCCTACAAAAACCTATTAAGCTCTGGGATCATCTTAGGATTCTTAGCAGCGATGTGGCACAAGGCAATCATGCTTCAACAAAACCAATGCATATTCTAGATGATGTGCGCTGCACTTGATTTTAGAAGAAGAAAATATCACTAAAAGCAATATGTCCATACAAAAAATTCCTCTTTCTGAAAGAGAATGAAAAGAGGGCATACGGGTATTTTGACAGCAAGCGATGAATCCTACAGTTCACCAAACATGTCTATGAAAATCGAAAATCATGTATTTGCACAATCTTCTTGTCAACTTAACCAACTACATGACACACACACACACACACACATACACAAAACTCAATAGGGTTTGCAGGGTTCAACTAAACCTGAAGGAGACAACGGGTCCGACTTCCTCGCATATCTGCACGAGCTGCTCCTCCGTCGCATCGTAGGGTATGTTCCCAACTGCAACCAAATTCAATACACACCCTCGTCAATCCCAGCTCAAGAACCTTACGCTGTCGCAGCAATTAATCCGGCGCAAATTCACGATACACGCCAAAAATTCACGATAACCTAAACTGGAAGGGGATATGGCTGTCTGAAACACTGAAAGTGGCGGAGAAGGACCAACCGGTCACCGTCGGCATGCAATTTCAGAGGGCAGAAACCACTTTTGCCGGCATGCTCGCAAGTAAGTTTACGGTCTGTACTCGCATAGAAAATAGTTCAAGGTTCAGTATCCTTGACCATATTGATACATAGTTCATTTGTGTGGAGATTATTTGAAAAATTGACCCGGCAAAAGGATAGCTCTGTACTTCGAAGGGAACAACAATATGAACAATGTTAAAACTAATCCATTTCTTTATCTTACCCTCTAAATTTGAGGCCACCTTGCCAAACCTTTATCAAGACACTTTAATGTTGCTCTTGAAGTTGTGAGGCCCATTTTTTAACTGATTCCAACTAAATCGTCCTTGTCTCCTCTTTTCTGAAAAAAATGTAAAATATTATGCACTTATTCAGACTAACTGCAAGATCAACCCTTCATCCAGGATGCTAATTTGCAAACAAGGGGATTAGTATCCCAAAAACATGTATTCTATGCATCATTTAACTAAAGAGATCTTCCTACTACTAATTAAATATCGGTATCAAATATCGAGTATACTTGTACTTGTATACATAATATGCTGAATAAATGATGTAGAGTTCATTCATTGAGTTGTGGTTTGGGAATAACTATCAGATCATTCCATGTGGTGCAGAAATCAAAAAACGTACGTACAACTACACATGATGAACTGATGACTGCCATTGACCGGTTATTTCTCAAGTTGATGCAAAAGCACCAATTATAATTCCAACATTAGAAAATGTTTTTTTACACAATGGAATATTCCTCATTACTCAGCCAGAGTCATATTCCAATACACATATATATTCCTCATTACACATCTATTAGAAAAACTAAAATTCCAACACATATCTAAGAGATCTAGGATTGTTCATACACAATGAACTATTCCTCTTCACATCTATAATCTGTAACTTCATTAGGCTCTCCACCAACGCTTGGAGGTATAAATAAGGAATAGAAAAAATAAGAAACAGTAACTTCATTAGTCTGTTGCACTGATATATGGAGGTATAAATAAATAGACGGCTTGAGTTCCACACCTCAAGACCTCTTCTTTCCAAGGATTCTAGGCATTAGATAATTAAATTTAGGCACTTCACCATTAGGCTTTGTCTTGGAAGGTAAATTTATGATATCTGAAAAAAAGCATAGAGAAGAAGAAGAAATCAGGTCATGCAAAAGCTCACCCAGAATTTATTCCCGTCAATACGGCCATGTGAATGCTCGATGTAGAGATAGAGCATGCCTGCTCTTTTTCTTGCTCTCACAACACCACATCAGAGGAGGGGTAGGTGCTGAATTCCAAAGTCATGGTACCTTGAAATTACACAAACCTACCCCAATAACCACAGATTTTGCATCAATTATAATGTTTCTCATCTTGATCAGTTTTTGCTCGCAAGGCAAAATAAAATATGCTAAGAACTTATATACTAAGAAGATTATTAAATTGATACCATTTAGTAAGTGTACATAAAGGAGCATGACAGTGGCAGAATACTATCGCAAATTTGCCATCCGTGCTACAGAAAATGGAGATTCTTTGTGAGTTTGTAGGTATATGACACAAGTGAGGGCTATTATGTCTAATATTTTGTAACTTTCGTCAAAGACTATTATAACTAAGAACTCTAATTGATTCTCACCTTTTTAGAGGGACAAGATGGATCTGAACGGACGTGGGATAACAAGTCTGTGCATTTCTTATTTCATCATCACACTCTTGTTCACTCTTGTTCATCACAGACAACAATCTGTGACACAACTTGAATAAATCACCTAACCTAAATTCATGGAGATCTGGGGGCCACCCATCTCCCAACGACCTCCACCTTTTCCCCTCTTGACCCATTGAGGAGAGGCACAAACAGAAAACCTCAGGAAAGACCATGCCAACTCATAAGGAGAAAACAAGTGTGACGGCTGCAAGATCTCGGGTACAGAGAGGAGAAGAGGTGGAGCTGGTACCGGGCACATGAGGGAGAGATGGAGTCCAGCGGAAACCTGCCCCTCTTCCCGATGAAGATGAGGTCCGCCGTGGCCAGCGCGCCGCCGAGGACGGCCACGGCCGACACCCACGTCCCTGCCATGCCGGAGCCGATGGAAATCGAGGCGAGCGCGGCCGTGCCAGGCAGAGCCGCTCGTCCTTGGCGTTGATAATCTGGATCGGGAGGACGCCGACGACGGCTCGCCGGAGAGGAGACCGGCGGCGGGGAGCTGGAGTTGGGGAGGCGGCGGCTGTGGGGATTGGGATAGGGTTTGGCCTGGGTGCTGGTTTTGTCTCTCGTTGCCTAGCTGAGCCGCACAGGCCAAGCACATCCACTTGCCCTGCGCACCTGCAGCCATGTGTGACTCTTTCCAAGCCCATCCCAGGTGACCGACGAGCGGGCCAGCAAATCGCAGGCCCCGCGCGCAGCTACTTGCGGGTAGAATGTCGTTGTTGCATGGCTTGATCTAGCTAATGGAGAGGGCTCAGAATTGATGGATGAGATGCATGGGTGAAAAGATCCGACGGTTTACATGTGCAGATCGCTGTGAAGCCCCCTATGGGAGGCATCGTTTATACCTTTAGATTTTCCCCTTTCCCCCGTACCAATGCAAGTGGCACTTCTAGTTTACACAATGGATCAGCTTGATGGCTCAGGCTGCATACTCCTCTAAGAGCATCTCTAAGAGCATCTCCAGCCGCCCCCAAAGCGTCGTCCAAAGAGATTTGGGGCGCGGCGGACCAAAAAACCATTCCAGCCGCGTCCTCCAAAGCCCATTTTTGTCCGGCGCGCCCCGATACGGTGTCCGGCGCCCCGAGCCCGTCCCCGTCACACAGGGGACGCACCGAGGACGCCGGACACACCGAAAAGCGAGGCGGGGAGTGGCGGGGCCGACTCGTCAGCGGCTCAATAAATTTTAACCTAATCGTCGCCTACCTCACGACGGAAGTTATTGGCGCGCAGCGACGGTGCAGTTCCCGCAGCGACGGTGCAGTTCCCGCAGAGCCGCAGCGACGCGTCCCGTCGCGCCTAGCTCTGCGTGCCGGCGTTAATGAGTGCCACCGCTCCTCCGCCTCCCTCCGGCCTATAAAAGGGCCGCCTCTCATCGTCCCTCTCACACACAAACCCTAGCGCCTCTCTCCCAAACCCTAGCCGCCACCATCTCAAAAAGACTCGATGCTATGTCTGGTAGAGGCGGAGGCCGACCTCGCGGCCGTGGTTGTGGTCGTGGTCGTGATCGTGGCCGCGGCAGAGGTGAACGCTCGCCATCGCCTCCCACGCCGTCGGCTTCATCATCGGAGATGGACGTGGAGCCGGACGTGCTGTTCGAGTTCGTCCTCGTCCTCAAGGGCGACCCGCGCGGCATCCAGAGGCTGCCGGACTCCTTCGCCGACTACGTCGCCGGCGACGACCGCCCGCGCACGATGCATCTGCGGGAGGCTGCGTGCGGCTACTACCGGTGGATCGTCGACGTGATCTACGACGCTCGCGGCAAGATGTACCTCAACATCGGCTGGGAGAAGTCCGCGCGGCACCACAGCCTCGAAGCCGGCTTCATCCTCCTGTTTTCCTACTTCGGCGACAGGGACATGAGCGTCAAGTTCTGCGACGAGACGCGCTGCCGCCGGGACTACCACGGCGACAACACCGACGAGGAGGACGACTGCGTGTTGTTTCTTCGCAGCGAACACGTGCACGGAAGTTTCTAGATGTTCGCCTCATCGGTAGAACCACCATCCTCCCGCTGGATTTTCCAGTTTAGGTGACTGGGTGTGCCCTCGAGTGTTCTTTCTTAGCAGCGAACACAGGAAACCTTCGATGCACGGCCTAGTTAGGTTTAGTTTCTTTGCAAAATTTTATATTTGTGCCAGCTGTTGTGGGTATACTTTATGGGTATATCAACGGCATGGCCTAGATCCGGCAAGCCCGGGTGGCCCATAGATGGTGGTGAGGCATGTGGCCCATCGGGCGGCCCGGTTCTTGTAGATCTCGAAGGATGAGGTCCAGCCCGGGAACGGGAAGCCGGATCTCTACCGACCTACGAAGGAGGCCGGATCCGTGACGGCCCATGAAGTATCCGGATCCGGCACGTACTTGGAGGAAGGCGGATCCTTGACGTACACGGCAAGACATTGAACCGTAGTTAGGCAACTTGTATTCCGGCTAGGACTCTCCATGTAAACCCTAGATCCGTGCGCCTTTATAAGCCGGATCACGGGAGCCCTAGAGGCACAACCACAACTCATTGTAATAACGCGAAAGCGCCCGGATAATTCCGGACAAGCGGCGGTAGGCCCTGTCCTCGTGCGGGTGTTCCGAAGCTGGGTAAATCGCGTACCACCGTCCCGTGTGCACTCCGCCCTATGGCCCCTACTTCTTCTCCCCCTCGTGAGGATCCCTCCTCCGAGGTACCGTCGATTAGGCAACGACGGTTGGCGCCCACCGTGGGGCCTGCGGCGTGTGGAGGCCGGAACCGGGAGGGTTCCGCCATGGGAAGCTACGACGACACCATCGCTGTGGGGCGTGTCCTTTACGCCGGAAATCTGCCGATCGTCCCTCCGGATGAGTGTTGGATTCCGGCTAAAACCGACCCCGTCAAGCTCTCCATCGTCCCGGTTGGCGGCATACACATCTTCATCGGGGAAACCGTCGATTCCGACGGAAACCCAGCGGTAAGCAGCGGCCGACGCGACCGCCGGCGAGCGGGACGCGGTCGCGAAGATCCGATCCGAGACGCGAGGAACTTCCTAGCGAAGATTCCGCCTTAGATACGAAAAAATCAAAACCCACCCAATCCGCCCTCGAGCAGGAAATAACGGTGGAAGACCAATGCAGATCCGCCTGGGTCTCCCAGGTGTTAGAGAAGCAAAGGTGTCACTTCGTACACTTCTTGGCCCATACCGCCGGAACCACCCCTCAAGAAGTCGGAGCTGGTCCCGAGCAGGTCGTGGCCCCGGAAAACAACGCTGCTCCGGATCAGCAAGAGGCTGTCGGAGAAAGCGGAACTCCGGCTGAAGAGTCAATTTTGGGAAATCTAAGCCCAATTTCCGGAGACACCCAATCCATGGACAACGAAGAGTTCGATCGCAAGGTGAAGGAATATGCATACGGTGAACAGCACTGAAGTCGATTCCGCCCGGCCAAAGCGGTACTTGCAAGCCGTAGCGGCGCCGGGAGAAAACGGATCGAGAGAGGCGAGGCACCCAATCCGACCCCCAGCCATCCCACCACGGATCTCCGATGTCGCGGGAGCGGCCCCGTAGGGATTCTTCCTCGGAGAGCCTCCCGTCGCTTCGAAGAGATGGTCGCACAAGCGAGGCATGGATGCGGTTTATCGCTCGGATATTCTTAACAAACCCATCACTCCCGAAGACGTAGAAGCTTTAGAAGCTAAGAGAGTGGAGCTGCTGGCCACAGCCAAGAAATTCAAGCTCACCGCAGCCGCCATGCTGGAGGAAAGGAAGCACGCCGCGGTTTTGTGGAAGACTTCATCCAGCGTGAGCGAGGAGGTGGACGAAGGATTGGCAAAAGTCAAGGAACTCCGAAAGCATTGGGAGGACAAGATCGTTGAAGCTCACCGAGGAGGTCGAAAAGGTCCGGCGTGAGATGATAGCTCCCCGCAAGATCACCTTCGCAACTCCAACGGAGCGAGCAACCGTTCGCAACCCCAAAGGACAATATGACGAAAGCTGCGAGAGATCTCGAAGAAAAGTAATGAGGAGATTGACATCGACTACGTACGCACGCTCGTCGCTTCAGCGGTTAAACAACAGAGCAAGGCAGACACTTCGCGCAAATTGGAATCTAATCCGGAGCATTGCGTCTCCACTGCGCAGAAGGACGCCCGCGACAATCGCCATCGAGATGACGAATCGCGAACCGGATCCTCGGAACGCAGAAGGAAAGCCAGGGAACACCCAAATCCGATCCCCGTACCATCAAAGACGCCACCGTCGGATCCGAGAAAGGGAAAGGATGCAATGTACTACGGACGAGACAAGTACCGCAACGCCTCTCCTCCGCCTAATGGTTACCCGCGTCCCCCTCGCCGCCGTAGTCCAGCCGGAAACACCGGGCCTCGGGGGCATGGTGGAATTGTTATCCGCGACAACGTGCTGCCCTCAAGAAACATGAGCGAGGAGCGCACGCCGGAACCTCGCCGGAATCGGAACAACGATCGTGAGCCCGAGCCTAGGAGGAGCCGGAATGAGGAGCGCGACCGGAGCCCCGCCGGAGCCGGAACGACCGGGGCAGCCGGCGTCACGGCGAAGGCAGCCACGGGGCCGGAGCCGGCACCGGGAGGGCCAGGGAGAATTTGAAGGCGGAAGCAAGAGGTCGGATCGGCCCCCTCGCAGGTCTCCCTCACCACCACCTAGCGGTGGCGGCGGAGGTGGAGGCGGAGGCGGTGGCCGGAGATCTCGCTCTCGCTCACAGTCCCCCCGTCACGGCTCGCGCGACGCGCGGGAACGCCTCAACGAATACGAGAACCGACTACATCGGACCGAAGTGCTTTGGCGAGGATGATTCGAGAGGAACCAAAGCCAAGGAGCTCCCTCAAGCTACCCGGAAACTTGAAGCATTATGATGGCACCGAAAGGCCGGATACCTGGATTGAGGATTACTATAATGCAGTAACCTTTGCCGGAGGAACCCCTAATATCGCCTGCCGCATGCTCCAGTTGTACCTTGTAGGTCCAGCCCGGATCTGGCTCAGTGACCTCGAGAAAAATTCCATCTTTTGCTGGTTTGACCTGAAGACCGCTTTCGAGAAACATTTCAGGGGCACCTACAAAAGACCTGCCACGGCAAGCGACCTACAAGCTTGTATCCAGAAGAAGGGAGAATCCTCACGAAACTTCCTCACACGATGGTTGGCATGCAGGAACGAGTGCGAAAACGTCGACCACACCCACTGCCATGTACGCCTTCATTGGTGGTCTGCAGAGAGGAGGATTGCTGAGGCATAAGCTCACATGTTTGGCTAACGCCAATAAGCCGACTTTGGATGAGATGATCTCCATTGCCGGTGACCACACTACCGCCGATGACGATGCGGGCGGTGATATCGCAGCTGCGAGCAATCCCCCTGCACCAACAAAAGAAGAACCGTGATAACGGCAACAACAGCGGCCATAAACGCAAAAACCCCGATGACCGAGAAGAGTGGCGGATCCGACATGGTCGCCATGGCGTTCCAACGCGGAGGTTCGGGGAGGCGGAAGAGGACGCGGCCGTGGAGGCGGAGCCGGCGGGGGTCGGCGACATGGCACCGAAGTCACGGTGGCGGATCCCGCGCTCCGCAAACCTACGAGGAGTATAGAGACATGCCCTGCCGGCCCACTTGGATCCGGCTACGGGGAAGTCCACTCACACCAACCGCAAGCGCAAGTGGGTCAACGACCTAAAGAACGACCCGGAAGCGAGGATACAAGTGAGCCCGGAAGCACCGCCCACGCGGCAAAGGAGGCAAGGGCAAGAACAAGGACAAGGAGGAGGACGAGTTCCGAGGCGATGGACGAGGATGATAACTCGCCGGATCCCAAAGCCGGATCCGCGAGTAAATCCAACCCCTTCGAGAAAAAGAGCGTGGGGGCTTACCACACCTTCCTCGGAACCCCAACAGTCCGCGCTACAAAATCAGCTACCCGGATCCCGAACGCCACGGTTCCGGGCCGTGCCGCAGTATGTCGGGTGGTCGGAAGTTCCGTGCACATTTGACGGGGAGGATCATCCCGCCATTGTGCCAAAAGAATACTACGCCTTGGTTGTAAGTCCCCGCATAGACGGGTATGACTTCTCCAAGTGCCTCATGGATGGCGGAGCCGGCTTGAACATCATGTACCTGGAGACTCGGAGCGGATGAACCTCACCAAGGAACAGCTCAAACACAGGCAACACCGAGTTTCACGGCGTGGTTCCGGGTAAGAAGGCGAATTCCCTCGGCGGCATCACACTTCCCGTGGCTTTCGGCGATGTTCACAATTTCCGCGAAGAAAAGATCACGTTTGAAGTTGTGCCCTTCAAGAGCTCCTACCATGTCATCTTCGGCGAGGCCCACCTACCACAAGTTCCATGCAAGAGCGTGCTATATCTACAACAAGCTCAAGATTCCGGGTCCTAATGGTATGATCACCATAACCGGAGACTACAAAAAGGCTCACGAGTGCGAGTTAGGCGAAGCCGCCTTCGCGAGTCCGTCATATCCGGAGAAGAGCCGAAAGGCTACGAGGCCGCGGTGGATCCGACTGAAATGCAGACCACCAAGAAGCAGATCTCCGAACACAAAAACTCCTTCAGGGCCACGATAGAGACCAAAAAGTCAACTTCAAGGAAGGCGACGATTCCAAGAAGGTCTCAGTCGGAGCCAACATGGACCCCAAATAGGAAGACGCGCTCGTCGAGTTCCTCCGCGCTAACATGGATATCTTCGCATGGCAACCTTCTGACATGTCCGGAGTACCAAGGGAACTCGCCGAGCACTACCTCAACATAAACCCGGGGCTAAACCGGTGAAGCAAGCTATGCGACGCTTTGGAGATAAGAAGCGCCGCGCCATAGGAATGGAATTAGCAAAGTTACTAGAGGCAGGTTTTGTAATAGAAGTAATCCATACCGATTGGGTCGCAAATCCCGTCCTTGTACCCAAAAAGAACACCGAAATACTAAGAATGTGCATCGATTACTCCGGCTTGAACAAACATTGCCCGAAAGATCCGTTTCCCCCGCCGCGCATTGACCAAGTCATTGATTCGACGGCAGGGGCGGAACTTCGTGTTTTCTTGATGCGTATTCCGGGTATCATCGGATCCGGATGAAGGAGTCCGACCAAAAGGCGACCTCATTCATCACCCCATTTGGCACTTACTCGCTATGTTACTATGCCTTTTGGCTTGAAAAACGCAGGTGCCACCTACCAACGTACGATGCAGCGGTGCTTGAAGGACCAGATTGGCCGGAACGTACACGCCTACGTCGACGACATCGCGGTCATGACTCGGAAGGGATCCGACTTGATCAGCGACCTCACAGAAACCTTTGAGAATCTCCGTCGGTACAAGATGATGTTGAATCCGCTGAAGTGCGTCTTTGGCGTACCAGCCGGAAAACTCCTTGGCTTCATTGTCTCTAACGAGGGGCATTGAAGTAAACCCGGAAAAAATCAAGGCAATTTTGTGCATAAAAAGGCCAACTTGTCTCAAAGATGTGCAACGGCTCACTCGGTTGTGTCGCAGCAATCGGCGAGGTTTGTTAGCCGTCTTGGCGAGAAGGCACTTCACCTGTACAAGCTATTGAAGAAAACAGACAAGTTTGTCTGGGACGAGGCAACGGATGCAGCACTACAAGGGTTGAAGGAGATACTTACCTCCCCACCTATCTTAGCGGCTCCAGGAGAGTCGAGCCTATGCTCCTTTACCCGGCAGCCACCAACGAGGTCATCGGCCTCGTCATCGTGGTGGAACGACGGGAAGAAGGTCACGAATATGGAGTCCAAAGGCCGCTTTACTATATCAGCGAGGTCCTTACGGAATCCAAACAGCGCTACCCTCACTTTCAAAAGCTTGCCTACGGAGTATTCCTGGGCCGCAGGAAGCTGAGACATTACTTCCAAGAACACCCAGTAACAGTCGTGAGCAAAGCTCCGCTGTCAACGATTCTCAACAACGCTGACGCAACAGGACGCACAGCAAAATGGGGCATTGAATTATCCGCCTTCGATATCAGCTACAAAGCCAGGACTGCGGTTAAATCACAGGTCTTGGCGGATTTCGTTGCAGATTGGACAGAAGCTCCGGATGCTAATCTAGAGCCGGAACCAGAAACATGGGTTATGCACTTCGATGGATCCAAGCAGCATCAAGGCTCAGGAGCCGGAGTCACCCTGAAGTCCCCTACCGGAGAAGAACTGCAGTACGTTCTGCAGATCCACTTCGAAGCTACAAACAACATGGCGGAGTACGAGGCTCTACTACACGGACTGCGCATCGCTAAGGAAATAGGGATCAAGCACATCATCCGTTGCGGAGATTCCGACCTTGTGGCACGGCAAGTAGCCGGAACTCCGGAACGCCAGAAATTCCGTCATGGCGGCTTACAGAGACGAAGTTGACGAGATCGCCAAGTGCTTTCTAGGATACGAAGTCAAGTATGTCCGGAGAGACGACAATACAGCGGAAGATATGCTATCCAAGCTCGGATCCGGCAGAAAGCCAATTCCGCCTGGAATTTTCCTGGAGCATCTCCGGATACCCTCGGTGAAGGGCGCTAACCCGGAAAACCCAGAGGTGGCGGTGTCTCCGGCCAAAGAGGTGTTGGCTACCATTCCGGCTTGGACACAGCCTTTCCTGGACTACCTCATCGATCAGAAGTTGCCGGAGGACGAGGTCCTCGCGCGCCAGATCATCAGACGAGCAAGATCCTATACAATTGTTGATGGACAGCTCTACAAACGAAGCGCAACAGGGGTGTTTCTCAAATGCGTCTCTAATCAAGATGGCATTGAAATCCTCAGAGAGATCCACGCAGGGGATTGCGGGCACCATGCCGCTCCCAGGTCACTCGTTGCAAAAGCTTTTCGGCTAGGCTTTTACCGGCTCACAGCCTAAAGAAGATGCCGACAAGATAGTCAAGACCTGCCGAGGTTGTCAGTACTACGCTACTCAACCAAACGCTCCAGCCCAAGAGCTGAAGACCATACCTATCACCTGGCCATTTGCGGTCTGGGGGCTTGATATGGTTGGTAAGTTAAAAAGATCATCTCCTGGCGGTTTTGAATACCTATTGGTCGCTGTTGAAAAATTCAGCAAGTGGATCGAGGCAAAGCCAGTGAGAAAAGCCGACGGTGCTACGGCACTAAAATTTGTCTGCAGCCTCGTGATGAGATTCGGCATCCCACACAGCATAATCACGGATAATGGCACAAACTTCGCTCAGGGAGAATTGAAGGATTATTGTGAGACAATGGGGATTCGATTGGACCTCGCATCCGTGGCTCACCCACGGTCCAATGGTCAAGTTGAAAGGGCAAACGGTCTAATATTATCAGGGAATCAAGCCACGCCTCGAGGAACCGCTGCGACGAGCAGCTGGAGCTTGGGCCGACGAGTTGGACGCTCGTCTTGTGGAGTTTGCGAACTACCCCTAACGAGGTCAACGGGGTTTACCCCATTCTTCCCGGTATACGGATCCGAAGCCGTGATTCCCTCCGACATCATCCACGATTCGCCGCGAGTTTCCGCCTATAATGAAGAATCAGCCGACGAGGCCGGACAGCTATCCGTGGACCTGATCGAAGAAGCTCGGAATTTAGGCTGACCAGCGCTCCGCCATCTACCGGCAGAAGCTCCGACGTTATCACGGTCGTCGAGTCCGGAATCGCTCGTTCATGGCCGGAGACCCGGTTCTCCGCCTTCGCCAGGTGAAAGATCACAAGTTGCAATCTCCATGGGAAGGACCCTTCGTCGTTAGCAAAGTGCTTCATAACGGATCGTACTACCTTGTTGATTTCCGAGAGCTGAGGGACAGACCCGCTAATTGGCGCCGGAAACGCAAGCGTGAGGATCCGTATGATATCTACGACGAGACGGATCGCCCTTGGAACATTGCACGGCCTACGTCCTTTCCACACTTAGCATAGAATTGCATACCTTGTAACAATATTATACATGATCAATGAAATAAAGCTTTTGGTTCACTCTATGAGTCATTTACCTCCTTTACTTGTTCATTTTTAGATCGTGTATGTTTTCCGACTAAAACCGCAGAGCTAGATATTTCCGCCTAGGCGTGTATGAAAGTTGTGTTTTTCCGAAAATCGTCCCTCAGGACGTAAGCTTAAGTTTTCTGATTAAATTGTTATCTGTTGCGAACTCGTGGATTCCTAGTAGCGATTTCCGACACCTTGATGGCGTGTATTTCACACGTTCGTTGGGCAACCCCAAGAGGAAGGTATGATGCGCACAGCAGCAAGTTTTCCCTCAGAAAGAAACCAAGGTTTATCGAACCAGGAGGAGCCAAGAAGCACGTTGAAGGTTGATGGCGGCGGGATGTAGTGCGGCGCAACACCGGAGATTCCGGCGCCAACGTGGAACCTGCACAACACAACCAAGCTACTTTGCCCCAACGAAACGGTGAGGTTGTCAATCTCACCGGCTTGCTTGTAACAAAGGATTAACCGTATTGTGTGGAAGATGATTGTTTGCAGAGAAAACAGTAAAAACAAGTATTGCGAGTAGATTGTATTTCGATAAAGAGAATTGGACCGGGGTCCACGAGTTCACTAGAGGTGTCTCTCCCATAAGACGAACAGCATGTTGGGTGAACAACTTACAGTTGGGCAATTGACAAATAAAGAGAGCATGACAACGCACATACATATCATGATGAGTATAGTGAGATTTAATTGGGCATTACGACAAAGTACATAGACCGCCATCCAACTCGCATCTATGCCTAAAAAGTCCACCTTCAGGTTATCATCCGAACCCCCTCCGAGTATTAAGTTGCAAAGCAACGAGACAATTGCATTAAGTATGGTGCGTAATGTAATCAACAACTACATCCTTAGACATAGCATCAATGTTTTATCCCTAGTGGCAACGAGCACAACACAACCTTAGAACTTTACGTCCATCGTCCCGGTGTCAATGCGGGCATGAACCCACTATCGAGCATAAGTACTCCCTCTTGGAGTTAAAAGTAAAAACTTGGCCGGAGCCTCTACTAGAAACGGAGAGCATGCAAGATCATAAACAACACATAAGCATAACTTTGATAATCAACATAACAAGTATTCTCTATTCATCGGATCCCAACAAACGCAACATATAGAATTACATATAGATGATCTTGATCATGATAGGCAGCTCACAAGATCCGACAATGATAGCACAATGGGGAGAAGACAACCATCTAGCTACTGCTATGGACCCATAGTCCGGGGGTAGACTACTCACTCATCACTCCGGAGGCGACCATGGCGGTGTAGAGTCCTCCGGGAGATGATTCCCCTCTCCGGCAGGGTGCCGGAGGCGATCTCCAGGATCCCCCGAGATGGGATCGGCGGCGACGGCGTCTCGGTAATGTTTTCCGTATCGTGGCTCTCGGTGCGGGGGTTTCGTCACGGAGGCTTTAAGTAGGCGGAAGGGCAAGTCGAGAGGCGGCACGGGGGCCCGGACCATAGGCCGGCGCGGCCGGGGGTGGGGCCGCGCCGCCCTAGGGTTTGGCCACCCCGTGGCCCCTCTCCGTCTCGTCTTCGATCTTCCGGAAGCTTCGTGAGAAAATAGGCCTCCGGGCTTTTATTTCGTCCAATTCCGAGAATATTTCTTTACTAGGATTTCGAAACCAAAAACAGCGAGAAAACGACAGCGGCACTTCGGCATCTTGTTAATAGGTTAGTTCCGAGAAAATGCACGAATATGACATAAAGTGTGCATAAAACATGTAGATAACATCAATAATGTGGCATGGAACACAAGAAATTATCGATACGTTGGAGACGTATCGGCATCCCCAAGCTTAGTTACTGCTCGTCCCGAGCGAGTAAAACGATAACAAAGATAATTTACGGAGTGACATGCCATCATAAACTTGATCATACTATTTGTAAAGCATATGTAGAGAATGCAGCGATCAAAACAATGTGTATGACATGAGTAAACAAGTGAATCATAAAGCAAAGACTTTTCATGAATAGCACTTCAAGACAAGCATCAATAAGTCTTGCATAAGAGTTAACTCATAAAGCAATAATTCAAAGTAAAGGTATTGAAGCAACACAAAAGAAGATTAAGTTTCAGCGATTGCTTTCAACTTGTAACATGTATATCTCATGGATATTGTCAACATAGAGTAATATAATAAGTGCAATAAGCAAGTATGTAAGAATCAATGCACAGTTCACACAAGTGTTTGCTTCTTGAGGTGGAGAGAAATAGGTGAACTGACTCAACATTGAAAGTAAAAGAATGGTCCTCATAGAGGAAAAGCATCGATTGCTATATTTGTGCTAGAGCTTTGATTTTGAAAACATGAAACAATTTTGTCAACGGTAGTAATAAAGCATATGCATCATGTAAATTATATCTTATAAGTTGCAAGCCTCATGCATAGTGTACTAATAGTGCCCGCACCTTGTCCTAATTAGCTTGGACTACCTGGATTATCACCGCAATACATATGCTTTAACCAAGTTTCACAAAGGGGTACCTCTATGCCGCCTGTACAAAGGTCTAAGGAGAAAGCTCGCATTTGGATTTCTCGCTTTTGATTATTCTCAACTTAGACATCCATACTGGGACAACATAGACAACAGATAATGGACTCCTCTTTTAATGCTTTAAGCATTTGACAACAATTAATTCTTTTCTCATTAGAGATTTGAGGATATTTGTCCAAAACTGAAACTTCCACCATGAATCATGGCTTTAGTTAGCGGCCCAATGTTCTTCTCTCACAATATGCATGCTCAAACCATTCAACTCGGTGTAGATCGCCCTTACTTCGGACAAGACGAACATGCATAGCAACTCACATGAAATTCAACAAAGAGTTGATGGCGTTCCCCGGTAAACATGGTTATCGCACAACAAGCAACTTAATAAGAGATAAAGTGCATAATTACATATTCAATACTACAATAGTTTTTAAGCTATTTGTCCCATGAGCTATATATTGCAAAGGTGAATGATGGAATTTTAAAGGTAGCACTCAAGCAATTTACTTTGGAATGGCGGGAAAATACCATGTAGTATAGGTAGGTATGGTGGACACAAATGGCATAGTGGTTGGCTCAAGTATTTTGGATGCATGAGAAGTATTCCCTCTCGATACAAGGTTTAGGCTAGCAAGGCTTATTTGAAACAAACACAAGGATGAACCGGTGCAGCAAAACTCACATAAAAGACATATTGTAAACATTATAAGACTCTACACCGTCTTCCTTGTTGTTCAAACTCAATACTAGAAATTATCTAGACCTTAGAGAAACCAAATATGCAAACCAAATTTTAGCATGCTCTATGTATTTCTTCATTAATGGGTGCAAAGCATATGATGCAAGAGCTTAAACATGAGCACAACAATTGCCAAGTATCACATTACCCAAAACATTTATAGCAATTACTACATGTATCATTTTCCAATTCCAACCATATAACAATTTAACGAAGGAGAAACTTCGCCATGAATACTATGAGTAGAAACCAAGGACATATTTGTCCATATGCTACAGCGGAGCGTGTATCTCTCCCATGAAGTGAATGCTAGGATCCATTTTATTCAAACAAAACAAAAACAAAAACAAACCGACGCTCCAAGAAAAAGCACATAAGATGTGGCCGAATAAAAATATAGTTTCGGGGAGGAACCTGATAATTTGTCGATGAAGAAGGGGATGCCTTGGGCATCCCCAAGCTTAGACGCTTGAGTCTTCTTGATATATGCAGGGGTGAACCACCGGGTGCATCCCCAAGCTTAGAGCTTTCACTCTCCTTGATCATGTTGCATCATACTCCTCTCTTGACCCTTGAAAACTTCCTCCACACCAAACTCGAAACAACTCATTAGAGCGTTAGTGCACAATATAAATTGACATATTCAGAGGTGACACAATCATTCTTAACACTTCTGGACATTGCATAATGCTACTGGACATTAGTGGATCAAAGAAATTCATCCAACATAGCGAAAGAGGCAATGCGAAATAAAAGGCAGAATCTGTCAAAACAGAACAGTTCGTATTGACGAATTTTAAAATGGCACCAGACTTGCTCAAATGAAAATGCTCAAATTGAATGAAAGTTGCGTACATATCTGAGGATCATGCACGTAAATTGGCATAATTTTCTGAGCTTCCTGCAGGGCAGTGGGCTCAGATTCGTGACAGCAAAGAAATCTGGAACTGCGCAGTAATCCAAATCTAGTACTTACTTTTCTATCAACGGCTTAACTTGGCACAACAAAACTCAAAACTAAGATAAGGAGAGGTTGCTACAGTAGTAAACAACTTCCAAAACACAAAATAAAAACAAAGTACTGTAGGTAAAAACATGGGTTGTCTCCCATAAGCGCTTTTCTTTAACGCCTTTCAGCTAGGCGCAGAAAGTGTGTATCAAGTATTATCAAGGGGTGAAGCATCAACATCATAATTTGTTCTAATGATAGAATCATAAGGTAACTTCATTCTCTTTCTAGGGAAGTGTTCCATACCTTTCTTGAGAGGAAATTGATATTTTATATTACCTTCCCTCATATCAATAATAGCACCAACAGTTCGAAGAAAAGGTCTTCCCAATATAATTGGACAAGATGCATTGCATTCAATATCCAAGACAACAAAATCAACGGGAACAAGATTATTGTTAACGGTAATGCGAACATTATCAACTTTACCCAAAGGTTTCTTTGTAGAATGATCAGCAAGATTAACATCCAAATAACAATTTTTCAGCGGTGGCAAGTCAAGCATATTATAAATTTTCTTCGGCATAACGAAATACTTGCACCAAGATCACATAAAGCATTACAATCAAAATCTTTAACCTTCATCTTAATGATGGGCTCCCAACCATCTTCTAGCTTTTTAGGAATAGAGGCTTCGCGCTCTAGTTTCTCTTCTCTAGCTTTTATGAGAGCATTTGTAATATGATGCGTGAAAGCCAAATTTATAGCACTAGCATTAGGACTTTTAGCAAGTTTTTGCAAGAACTTTATAACTTCAGAGATGTGGCAATCATAAAAATTCAAACCATTATAATCTAAAGCAATGGGATCATCATCCCCAATGTTGGAAAAAATTTCAGCGGCTTTATCACGAGGCAGTTTCGACGGTTTTAGCGAGTTTCGGGCAGTTTTTCGCGCTTTGCATTAGAAGTGGAAACATTGCTAACACCAATTCTTTTATTAGTATGAGTAGGAGGTGCAGCAACATGTGTAGCATTAGCATTACTAGTGGTGGTAATAGTCCAAACTTTAGCTATATTCTTCTCTTTAGCTAGTTTTTCATTTTCTTCTCTATCCCACCTAGCACGCAGGTTCAGCCATTAATCTTATATTCTCATTAATTCTAACTTGAATGGCATTTGCTGTAGTAACAATTTTATTTTCAATATCCCTATTAGGCATAACTTTTTATTTCAAAAGATCAACATCAGAAGCAAGACTATCAACTCTAGAAACAAGAATATCAATTTTATTGAGTTTTTCCTCAACAGATTTGTTAAAGGCAGTTTGTGTACTAATAAATTCTTTAAGCATGGCTTCAAGTCCAGGGGTGAATTCCTATTATTGTTGTAAGAATTTCCATAAGAATTACCATAGCCGTTGCCATTATTATAAGGATATGGCCTATAGTTGTTACTAGAATTGTTCCGGTAAGCATTGTTGTTGAAATTATTATTTTTAATGAAGTTTACATCAACATGTTCTTCTTGTGCAACCAATGAAGCTAATGGAACATTATTAGGATCAACATTAGTCCTATCATTCGCAAGCATAGACATAATAGCATCAATCTTATCATTCAAGGAAGAGGATTCTTCAACAGAATTTACCTTCTTACCTTGTGGAGCTCTTTCCGTGTGCCATTCAGAGTAGTTGATCATCATATTATCAAGAAGCTTTGTTGCTTCACCAAGAGTGATGGACATAAAGGTACCTCCAGCAGCTGAATCCAATAAATTCCGTGAAGAAAAATTTAGTCCTGCATAGAAGGTTTGGATGATCATCCAAGTAGTCGATCCATGGGTTGGGCAATTTTTAACCAGAGATTTCATTCTTTCCCAAGCTTGAGCACCATGTTCAGTATCTAATTGTTTAAAATTCATTATGCTACTCCTCAAAGATATAATTTTAGCAGGGGGATAATATCTACCAATAAAAGCATCCTTGCATTTAGTCCATGAATCAATACTATTCTTAGGCAGAGATAGCAACCAATCTTTAGCTCTTCCTCTTAATGAGAAAGGGAACAATTTTAGTTTAATAATATCACCATCTACATCTTTATATTTTTGCATTTCGCATAGTTCAACAAAATTATTAAGATGGGCAGCAGCATCATCAGAACTAACACCAGAAAATTGATTGTTCATGACAAGATTTAGTAAAGCAGGTTTAATTTCAAAGAATTCTGCTGTAGTAGCAGGTGGAGCAATAGGTGTGCATAAGAAATCATTATTATTTGTGGTTGTGAAGTCACACAACTTAGTATTTTCAGCGTTGGCCATTTTAGCAATAGTAAATAAAGTAAACTAGATAAAGTAAATGCAAGTAAACTAATTTTTTTGTGTTTTCGATATAGCAAACAAGATAGCAAATAAAGTAAAACTAGCAACTAATTTTTTTGTATTTTGATTTAGTGCAGCAAACAAAGTAGTAAATAAAATAAAGCAAGACAAAAACAAAGTAAAGAGATTGAGAAGTGGAGACTCCCCTTGCAGCGTGTCTTGATCTCCCCGACAACGGCGCCGAGAAAAAGAGCTTGATGGCGTGTATTTCACACGTTCGTTGGGCAACCCCAAGAGCAAGGTATGATGCGCACAGCAGCAAGTTTTCCCTCGAGAAAGAAACCAAGGTTTATCGAACCGAGGAGGAGCCAAGAAGCACGTTGAAGGTTGATGGCGGCGGGATGTAGTGCGGCGCAACACCGGAGATTCCGGCGCCAACGTGGAACCTGCACAACACAACCAAGCTACTTTGCCCCAACGAAACGGTGAGGTTGTCAATCTCACCGGCTTGCCGTAACAAAGGATTAACCGTATTGTGTGGAAGATGATTGTTTGCGAGAGAAAACGGTAAAAACAAGTATTGCGATAGATTGTATTTCGATAAAGAGAATTGGACCGGGGTCCACGAGTTCACTAGAGGTGTCTCTCCCATAAGACGAACAGCATGTTGGGTGAACAAATTACGAGTTGGGCAATTGACAATTAAAGAGAGCATGACAATGCACATACATATCATGATGAGTATAGTGATATTTAATTGGGCATTACGACAAAGTACATAGACCGCCATCCAAGCTGCATCTATGCCTAAAAAGTCCACCTTCGAGGTTATCATCCGAACCCCCTCCGGTATTAAGTTGCAAAGCAACGAGACAATTGCATTAAGTATGGTGCGTAATGTAATCAACAACTACATCCTTAGACATAGCATCAATGTTTTATCCCTAGTGGCAACGACACAACACAACCTTAGAACTTTACGTCACTCGTCCCGAGTGTCAATGCGGGCATGAACCCACTATCGAGCATAAGTACTCCCTCTTGGAGTTAAAAGTAAAAACTTGGCCGAGCCTCTACTAGAAACGGAGAGCATGCAAGATCATAAACAACACATAAGCATAACTTTGATAATCAACATAACAAGTATTCTCTATTCATCGGATCCCAACAAACGCAACATATAGAATTACATATAGATGATCTTGATCATGATAGGCAGCTCACAAGATCCGACAATGATAGCACAATGGGGAGAAGACAACCATCTAGCTACTGCTATGGACCCATAGTCCGGGGGTAGACTACTCACTCATCACTCCGGAGGCGACCATGGCGGTGTAGAGTCCTCCGGGAGATGATTCCCCTCTCCGGCGGGGTGCCGGAGGCGATCTCCGGGATCCCCGAGATGGGATCGGCGGCGACGGCGTCTCGGTAATGTTTTCCGTATCGTGGCTCTCGGTGCGGGGGTTTCGTCACGGAGGCTTTAAGTAGGCGGAAGGGCAAGTCGAGAGGCGGCACGGGGGCCCGGACCATAGGCCGGCGCGGCCGGGGGTGGGGCCGCGCCGCCCTAGGGTTTGGCCACCCCGTGGCCCCTCTCCGTCTCGTCTTCGGTCTTACGGAAGCTTCGTGAGAAAATAGGCCTCCGGGCTTTTATTTCGTCCAATTCCGAGAATATTTCTTTACTAGGATTTCTGAAACCAAAAACAGCGAGAAAACGACAAGCGGCACTTCGGCATCTTGTTAATAGGTTAGTTCCAGAAAATGCACGAATATGACATAAAGTGTGCATAAAACATGTAGATAACATCAATAATGTGGCATGGAACACAAGAAATTATCGATACGTTGGAGACGTATCACACCTATGCTTGGGGGCTTGTTTCCGCGGTTATTGACGGACTACCATTGGGTTCCGTCGCCGCTGGCGAGCGTTTCCGGCTAAGGTCTTCCGGCTCGCGGAAGGTCAAGCGAGCAAGCCGGAAAACAACGACATCAGCACTTGCTTTCCAACATAAAACGAAACATGCAGAATAATATTAAGGGATAGCAGGATAAGTTGTTTCCGCCCACGCATAGTTGTTTCGTCCCTAGCTACTTAAGAATTTAAAGTCTTATTACAAACCCTCGCTGGGGCCAAAATGATGCATTGTTTTTTTTTTCCGCAGGAAGAAAGTTTTTCACTCCCCCTTAGAAGGAGAAGCCTTGCCTTTTGGGTCACTTTTCTCGGCATCCTTTGCCGGAGACGACACGTCCTCGTCACTTTCTTCCGACGAAGACGCAGCGCCGTCCTTGGGTTCCTCTTGGGGAGCATCCTTGGAGCTGGTCCAGGTAAACTGGGAGCCGGATTCCGCAGGACGTGCTTCCGCGTCACGCTTCTCTTGAAGTTCCGCTTCCAAGGGTTCGTCCGCGGGAAGCACGAACTTGTCGTAGAATTCTTCATGCCGGATCCTGCGGGCGATGCGGGTGTCGTAGCCGTTCTTGCATCTAAGAGCGCATTGACATCCGCGTTCGAAGGAACTCCGGCGGTCACCTGGTCAAGATCAAGCTCCGGGTTATGCGCCAAGCACATGGTCAAGGCCATCGCAGCTGCGCCTCGGGCTGATGATGCTTGAAGATCCGTCACCGGCTCCGGAAGAACGTCCATCTTTTGTATAAGCTTGCGCACTTTGCAAGTACGACTCCTTTTGATGGACAAGTTGTAGCATATCTTCCGGGAGGCGGAAATGAGGTCTTTGCAATCATCGCCTGCAAGTTGAAGGAGATCGTCCCGGGGGAACAAATTCCGACGCTTTTCCGGATACCCAAGAGGTTCTGCACGAGATAATCGGATATAAGTTAACAGTTTGAGCACACGAGAAAGGTCGGAGAAAAGGTCTTCCAGCGAGGTTCTAGAATAGTACCCAAAACGTTCTCACTAAGCACGTCCCAATGATGTTCCGCGGTTTCCATATATTTTTGGAGCCCGGTGAGTTCTTTTTGTTGCCTCTTGATGGTCTCGCTGTCACCATTTCTCTTCAATACAAATTGGCCCTTTTCCTTGGCGTGCTCGGAATTTTTCTCCGCCAGTTGTTTCTCGGCCTGCTCCCTTTTAAGTTCCGCCTCCTTTAGCTTCGTCTCCAATGCTTGGTACGAGGAGCGCAGGTTCTCAAGCTCCGAAGAGGCTGTAGCAAGGGACGAGGATGCACCTATAATAACACAAGTTAAAATCGCAATACGAATTCAGTGATAAGCCCAGGGCGGAAACCAACCTTGAGCTTCCGCCAGTTGTTTGGTCAGATCTGCATTCGCATCTTTCAGAGTCCGGATATTTTCCGCTTGACTCAAGGTAACGCGGCGCTGAAGGGCAATGTTTTTGTGCAGCTCATAATGCAGCGCCTGCTGTTCCTGTAAAGTTAGACAGAGCCGGAGTAAGAATTCCGCCTGCTTCAGTGGATTCCTTTAAAGCATTATTGCCGGAACTTTTCCGCCATAATGCTTGGGGGCTACTGCATCGACTTAAAATCTTTCCAGAAGTGATATTCGTCTAAGCATTTAAGCGCTAACGTACATCTACGTTTCCGCTTACATGCTTGGGGGCTACTGGGGAGTACCTTTTGCTTGCAGACGAGTTTGTCGAGGAAATGGCCGACGTTCTTCTTGAAGTCCTGAATCTCCGCCGTGGCGACATCAGATTTCCCCCAGGCATTGTCCAACATGGCGTTGAGCAAGTCTTGTTCAAGATCCCATTTCTCCGCCTCAGTAAGTTTATTGAAAAACTTAGTTGCGTATGCCTTGGGGGTGGAGGTGAGGTCAGTCGGATCTCCAAAATTCTTCGGAAATACGACAACGTCGCCAGTACCGGCTCCGGTTCTTTCGGAAGAAGTAACCTCAGTTTCTCCTTGACCTTGTGCTCCTGTTTCATCTTGAGCAGGTCCTTTGTCTTGAGGATCTTCTCCGCCCACCTTTTCGCTGCTGATCGGAACAATTTCCGGTGGAGTATTGGTGGCAGGAGGGGGGAGCGATCAGCTTGGGAAGGGGATGCTTGGGGAGCGAGTATGAGACGTGCTTGGCGGAGGCTGGAGTGGGTGGACCTACAGCCGGAGACTTTTTCATATACTTGGTGATGGGCTCTTGGTTGGTGGTCTTGGTGGCGGCGGTGCTTGGATTCCTACATGCAAGCGAAGGGGTTCACGTCATAAACAATTTTATCCAAGTAGAGATGTACCATATTCGGAAACTTACGGGGCTCCGGGGATGATGGGGCGCGAGCGTTTGCCAGCATTTTCAAACGTGCTTGCTCCGCTCTCTTCGAGTTTAGCGGAGGGGGCTTCACAGTCTTTGGCTTCTTGGCGGAGGCCTCGCCGCTGGCTCCGGCTTCTGAACCGGAAGCTTTGGCGCGGGGACGCTTCGAAGGACGAGGGGCTGCCTTGCGGGGTGCCTGTTCCTCTTCCTCTTCTTCGTCGTCCGGATCCTCCTCCGCCCGTCGTCGGCCGACGGGAACACGAAGAATGGTGCGAAGGTTTTCCTCCGCCGAGTATCGAGCTGGAGAAAATAAGCATATAAGCATAAGATCAATATCTGAAAACTTGTGAAGATTGGAGTAACAAAGGAAATTGAGTTTACTGGGAGGACACTGGTCGTTGGTGTAGATGTCCTTGATCAATTCCGGGACCAGCTGGCCCCGGCCTATCTTCACGAGCGTCTTGATTCTCCTTTTCAGAGAGTCAGCCGGAAGGTCGTGGCGGGTAGCCCGGAGCAGGTCGTCCGCCCCGGTGTATGCGCAAATCAATCGCGCGTTATGCCGCAGAGGCTGGATCCGCCGGGTGAACCAGCTAAGTGTAAGCTGAGCTCCGGTTAGCCCATCATGGACTAGCCAAGATATTCTCCGCGCTGCCTTCTCCAAGATCGGAGTTTGGGCGAGTGAGGGAACGAAGCTCCAGCTCGCAAGTTCCTCCGGAGGTTCGTTGACGAACTTGGGCAGGCCGTCGTGGACGTTCGGAAGCTGAGATGTTCTTTTCATAGAACCATCCGGCGTTCCGATGCCGGACGGATTCGTGCGAGTCGTGAGGCGGATACATGCGTCCAGGTCGGAGCATGAACGTCATGCTCCCACGAGTTCACCATTACTTTTTCCTTTGTTTCTTTCTTCACTCGGAAGAAGAACTGCCACAACTTGATATCCGGACGGATTCCGAGGTGCCCTTCGCAAAGTGTAACGAAGTTGGAGAGGAGGAGGTATGAGTTTGGGCAGATGTTGTGCGGCTGGAGCCCATATGTGCTGAGGACGGAGAGAAAAAACTTTGAACAGGGGAGCGACAATCCGCGCTCCACCCAAGCCTTGGTCATGACCACTTCATCGGCTCCGGGCTTGGGGACGTCGGTGTCACGAATGAAGCTCCAGTAGGCGGAGATCATACCCTCGTTTTGAAGCTCTCTGAGCTCCACATCGGTGGTTTCACAGGGCCACCATTGACCCCGTTCTCCTTCGCGGATCCGAGCTTTTGAAGCCCTCTTGTTTTCCGCCTCCTGCACCTTGGTTGCCATCCTTGCTTGACCTTCAAGTTCTTCTTGGAGTTCTTTGAGGGAAGGGATCCGGCCTGGAGTGGTGCTGGAAGATGCGGAAAACGGTTGAGCTAGCCGGATGTCGGAAACATATGGTGGTAGGAACGCAATGGGATCCGGGCAAATTGGTTCCACGGCACTGGGTTCCGGGTTACTCGGAGAACTACCAGTGCAGTGAGGAGAACCGTGAGGCATGCTTCCGGCTGCACCCATGCGAGCTAATTTGAGTAACCGGAAATTCTATACTACGACTACTTCTTCTTCTACAAGTCCGGTGCACGTACCGTCAATGGCGCGACGGTCCGGCGAAGTTCCGGTGAGGTGGAGGTCAACAAACTGGCGGCTTCGAGCCTCCGATGACCACGAATCGGCGGCGGAGTTGATTTCTTGGTCAACCGCAGCGATCTTGGTTGGAGGAGAGGCTTGGGGCGGCGGCGCGTGAAACTCCCGCGCGGAAGGCTCGCCGGAGTTGAGATCTATCGGGCGGCGCGGCGCGAGGAAGAAGATGAAGTGGTGAGACGCGGTGAAAGAATGAGGATTTACCGAGCCGCGGGGGTATTTATAGGCCACGCGCGGAGATTCGGGATTCGGATCCAACGGTGGAAACGGAACGGTCGCACCGTTGGATGAATGACACGTGTCTTAGGTCAAGTGCGGTAAAACGACGTGGAGGTAACTTAACCATGCGCTCCCGAAATTTCCGGCTAAAGATTTGCATCTGCGAAAATTTAGCGCGGGAAAAAAGGAGGTTGTGCGCGGGAAAAACGGAATCTCCGTTGCGATACCTAATCCGAAGACGAAGGAGTTCCGAGTGAATGAACCCGGAATCAAGTAGAAGTTTTTGAAGCTCTTCAAGATTCTCTTCGGATCCGAGCTGAATGAAGCCGGAGGAATGATGAATCTCGGAGAACTTCGGGGGCTACTGTTGTGGGTATACTTTATGGGTATATCAACGGCATGGCCTAGATCCGGCAAGCCCGGGTGGCCCATAGATGGTGGTGAGGCATGTGGCCCATCGGGCGGCCCAATTGCTTGTAGATCTCGAAGGATGAAGTCCAGCCCAGGAACAGGAAGCCGGATCTCTACCGACCTACGAAGGAGGCCGGATCCGTGACGGCCCATGAAGTATCCGGATCCAGCACGTACTTGGAGGAAGGCGGATCCTTGACGTACACGACAAGACATTGAACCGTAGTTAGGCAACTTGTATTCCGGCTAGGACTCTCCATGTAAACCCTAGATCCGTGCGCCTTTATAAGCCGGATCCTGGGAGCCCTAAAGGCACAACCACAACTCATTGTAATAACGCGAAAGCGCCCAGATAATTCCAGACAAGCAGCAGTAGGCCCTGTCCTCGTGCAGGTGTTCCGAAGCTGGGTAAATCGCGTACCACCGTCCCGTGTGCACTCCGCCCTATGGCCCCTACTTCTTCTCCCCCTCGTGAGGATCCCTCCTCCGAGGTACCGTCGATTAGGCAACGACAGCCACGACGGTTCAAACTATGTATTAGTTTGTGGAAAACCATGTTCCAAAATGTGTCTTCGTGTAAACCACGTTCCAAATTATGTATTAGTTTGTGGAAATTGAAATAAAAATATCAAAAAAAGTATTTTAAATGTTTGGGGGAGGCGTTTGGGGGACGCGGCTGGGGAGCGACGTCCCCCAAAGGCGGCACGAACAAAACACGTCCCCCAAACGCTCAATCCGGCGCGGTTTGGGGGACGCTTTGGGGGACACGGCTGGAGATGCTCTAACAGAGCCCGAACTCCCCAGCGACGTCCCCCAAAGGCGGCACGAACAAAACACGTCCCCCAAATGCTCAATCCGGCGCGGTTTGGGGGACGCTTTGGGGGACACGGCTGGAGATGCTCTAACAGAGCCCGAACTCGCGGCCGAAACTGAAAAAGTCCGGCGAGATTAGGGATTCGGTTCGGAGATGAATCAGAACGGAGCCTAAACTCGCGGCCTGGCCCGTAAAACGAGTTCAGGCCCACGAGAAATCGAGCGGACGCCCTGTATTAAAAGAGGCCGCGGAGGGGAGTTCGGTTGGCAAACCCTACTCCCCTCCGCCGCTTTCACTCCCGCCGCCGCCGCCTGCCTCCTCTCCGGCGAGCTATTTCGCCTCCTCCAATGCCGCTCCGCCGCTTCGGCCACCACCCCTCCGTCCGAAATGGGGCGTTTAAGACGCGTGGGTAGGGGAGGTGGCCGAATCGGCGGCAGAAAAGCAGCTCGGCGTCCGCTGGGTGTACGGGTGGAGGCGGAGCACGACAGGCGGTCGCGCTCCGACGGCGCATGGAAGCGGGCCGGCCGGAAGTAGCCAAAACTGATGGCGCGCCGTCAAGCGCGCGAGGCGGCTGCTGAGGTAGGAGAAGCGGAGGCGCCCCCGCTACCGGCTTGTGCAGCCCGCTGCTGCCGGCGCAGCCCCCGCGCGGCAACGACGACGACACCGACGGGCCGCCCCTAGCCTGCGGGGGCACCTCCGAGGCGGCGGCCTTCGAGGTGGCAGCGCTCATCGTCACCCAGGAATCGCCGGCGACCAAAAACCCTCCTCCGGCGTAATGAAGCGCCCCGGTGACAGTATAGGCACTCCGGGGACTAAATCTAGTCTAAATTAGGCCCCTAGTGTCGAATGTAGGTCGAAGATGCATGTATTTTGTCTGCCTTATTGTAAATTATGAACAAATTCACCTTGATCGGAGCAAATCGAGTTCAATCATGAGTTTCAATTTCCCGTGATGTTTCACGAGTTCGGTTTCTGTTCTGCGCCGTGACTAAATCCAACAATTTCCCACAGTTCGGGAGACCGAACTCGTAGTTTTCGGTTCCGTGATATACGGGCTCTGGTAGAGATGCTCTAAGCCTATCTAGCTACAATATTTGTGGAAAGGGATAGAATAGATAGATGGATGGATAGATACCATTTCCTTTCTTTTTGGGCGGGAATCGACAACTGTTGTTGTTGAGAGAATATTTGTCCTCGTCCTCGCCAAAGATCTACCGGTGCTAGTGCTACTACTTCCATGTGTCACATATCCTTTGCTAAACCCCCTGCTTGCAATAGCAAAAGCAATATGTTTATACTGCTACTAGCATCATCAGAACATAAACATCAGACAAATCATTTGACAAGACGAGAGGAGAGGGGTGAAGAGCGATGCAGATCTTTCTAGCAAGTAGCAAGTGTCCATTTTGGGGCGTGAGTCCATGTCGACGCAGGTTTTTCGTCAGGACCTGAACCATACTGCGTATTTACAGTGGTACAGTACAGTACAGAGATTTTGGCTTCACATACGGCGCAATCAATTTTTGTGTATCTCGAAATGACAGGACCTGGGATTACTGGTACCACAGGATCAAACACATGAATATAGAAATAAACAATGAACATTCAAGGATGGCAACGGCGAGATTTAACAATTGGGGAAAGGACAAACAGACGTTTAAGACGGCTGGCCGGGTAGCTTCAAGTCCATTTAAAATTCAAGTTCGTTCTGTTAGAACTAGTGTACGTATATGACTAGAGTTGTTGTAGTCCTCATGGTATACGGTTATTGTAATCTCTCCTTCTGTAAATATACAAGAAATAGGGTAATCATCCGAGTAGAATCCCTTTGAGACTATAGTCGTATTTTTACATGGTATCGAGAGTAGGCCTCTCCGTCTCGTCTACCTGATCGCATCTACATCCCCGACACACACAAAAACCCACCACCGCAACCCCAGACCATGGCATCCTCGAGCACGGCCGTCATCAACCAGGGATCGCCACCGTCAGACAAATGACGCGGCAACTATCCCCTCTGGCGATCCCAGGTGTTGCCGCCAATCCGTGGAGCTCAACTCGTCGACATCCTTGATGGTTCTGACGCTGGTCCTGCGAACCTGTTGGTCCTTGAACCAGCGGACGCTGCCACATCCAAGCCAACCAACATGGAGCCAAATCCAATGTACGCAACCTGTCTGTCCAAGGACCAGATCTTACTTGCATGCCTACATGCAGCAATCGCTCTCCTGGGAGATCATCATTCATGTTCATCGGAACAAGCACTCAACATGATGATGGGGTACCATCGAAGAGATTTTTGCTACCCAAAGTGAGGCCAGGTTTCGAACCTGCTGATCACCCTCGCCAACCCCAAACGCCATTAGTTCAACAACACATTGGCCTACCTCACCAAGACGCAAGGTTTCGCCGATGAATTCGCTGCTGCTAGATGCGTTCTCCTCGACAAAGAACTCGTCTCCTACATCCCTGCTGGCCTCGGTCTTAGTTATGATGCTCTAGTGGCAGCCCTCAGCGTGGTCACCACACACATATCCCTGCGCATGCTCTACTCGCAGATTCACAGCTATGATGAGCGCCAGGAGATGCACCATGGCGGTCCAACAGGCGCCTTTGAGTCTTTAGCCAATGCCTCTTCTCTCCAGCGCCATTCTCGCTTCTCCAACAATGGCCAGTACAACTCCGGTCATCGATTCACTCTTGAAAATCATCTTCATATTGAGTTTCATTCCTTTTTCATTCTAGTCAAGGATCAGGTCACCGGAAAATAATTCATAGATGACGGTGCGTTGGCGGTCATTACCCACTTATATCATCCATGGCGTCTCCACACTCCCTGAATCATGCCTTTGTTGCCACCAAGCGCTATGGCATAGTCGTCTTGGTTATACCTCCGTATTAGTAGTTAGACAAATTCCTAGCCATGATAAATTTTCTTATGTTAGAGATTCCAATATTGAGTCTCTTTGTGATTATTCTCAACGTGTCAAGATTCATCAACTCCCCTACCCTATCTCCACCAGTGATGAGGACATCCCTACTATATCACTACCTCCGTCATTGATAAATGAAGATGAACCTGTTGTGAAGCTCAAGTCCAATGAAGTTCGGATTGGACCAATTACAAGGGCTCGTGCGAAGCTACTTAAACAACAGGTGAACTTGTTTCTAAACGGTACTTTGATTGATAAGAACTTTATACTGCCTAAGTCCTATTACTTATGTATCATCAGGTATCAAGAGGAGACGAGCGTCGCACGAGGAGTAGAGGAGCAGCTGGACATGAAGACGGACGACAAGATGGACGTGAAGCTAGACATGGAGCTGGACATGAAAATATCTCATGGTCGCGCGAGGGAGGAGCGGGAGGCATGCGCGAGAGGAGAAGACGACGTCCAGGCCGGTCCAGCACCCGGTTAGACCGGCCTCCAGACCGGCCAGCCCGGTCCCTGGCCCGGTCGACCGGCCGCCAACCGGATGGGATGCATCGTACCGGGCAAAAACCGGGAAGTTGCGAAGTTTCCGGTTGCCGACCGGTTGACCGGACGCCAGACCGGCCGACCCGGTCCCTGGCCCGGTTGACTGATTCCAGACCGGATTCGTCCGAGTCTGTCTCGACCAGATCTATTCTGGGTCGGTTATTCTTGTATCTTTTCGACCAGAAGTCGTCCCGGACGCCTATATAAGTGCCCAGGACGCCCCCTAGCTGCTTTAGACCACGTTTAAGATAAACCCTAGTTCTTAGTTGTTTGCTCTAGCAAAACTATTGAATCCCTACACCATATTGCTTGATATTGTGTAGATCCTGAAAAAGTCTTGTGTGATTTGCTGTTCCATTGGGAATTAGACGGTTGCAACTTACCGCTTCGTGGTCGGCGGCTACGTGCGCAAGTGTGTGGAGTTGAGAATATCTTGCAGGGTTGAGAGCTGTTGCATTGGCGACAGGGACCAATCGAGGGATCTCGTTGCGTCATACAAGTTATCATCCACTTCATCGTCGTGTTTCTCCGCTGCTATCACCCCGTAATCATCATCACCACCGTTGCTTACTGAGAAGATCGGGCCACTCCTTATCATCTTGGTATCAGATTTCCAGTTTTCCTCGGTAAGCCATCCACAATCCACCCCATAGTTGAGTTGTGAGTGTTTTCCTATCCGAGAAAAGCCATAAAAAGTTAGGGTTAGGGTTTGCCATAGCCGTAGATTCCACTAATTTCAAGTTTTAGTTGCTTTTCGTAGTTGTTTTTGCGTATCTTTTCTTTCCATCTAGTATTTTAGGGTTTGAGTTTACTCTATCATCTTGTGTTCCTTTGTCGTCTAGTGTCAGTTTTTGTTACTCCAAGCCACATAGCGTACAGTGTGCTTGTTCCCCACCATAGACACAGCCTTTCGATATAAAGTGACTAGGAACTTCCCCAGAAGAGACTAGTTTTACCGCTCGACAGGCTGCTCATTAGGTTATCGGTGCTTTACATATTTCTGTTGGCCGTGTTATCAAGGAGTTGTGTCAGAAAATCAAAAAAAAAGAGAAAATTGAAAAGAAGCAAAAAGAGCTACATAGCTGCGTGTGTTATACAAAAAGAAAAATCCAAAAAGAAAAGTGTAGTGCTAGTTGAATCAAGTGAAGGCCTAAGTTTACTTTACTGCACCTGTAGTTGAGCAATCTTGTGCCTGTCTCGTTGAGCTTTGCTAGCGTCTCTCTTGTGCATTGCAACTTTTCTCACATATAGTTGCATTGCCCCATTATATCGCCTTGTGTGAGTATCATTGGTTGTCTACGGTCAGCGCTAGAGCTTGTTATTGGTGCACATAGGTAGCCTACCTACAGCCCCACATATACCCTGCTTTGTCGTGTGATTTGTTCTTATACCCTTGATATTCGCTTCGCTACATCCGTGCACTGGTTGTTACTACAAGTGCTAAGCAACACTAATTTACTTTGGAACGGTAAGATCTCCTTTTCTTATCAGTTTTGAGTGAGTTGTGAGAGTACCACCATATATTTTTGATTTAGTGCACCAATCTACTAACGATGTCTGCTAGTGATTATAAACTTGTTAACTAGGAAAACAAGAGTGCTGCCGATATCATCACATGGAGGGAGTATGAGGCTCTTCGTAATGAGATGCGACGTGAATTCCGCGCTCAGGACGATGTGCTTAATGGGAAGATTGAAGAGATTTTCCAAAAGCTGGATGCTACTCATGTGACCGTCACTACAATGCAAGATCAAATGACGGATGTACAACGCAGTCTTGTTGATTTGCGTTTAGCTGTTGAGAATTTGACCGCGCAACAACAACAAGAAGATGACGAAGATCCTGAGCTTCAAGATGACGCACACAATGCTCGTGCTGCGCCACGTGGTAATCGTCCTCGCGGTTGGGCTCCACTTGGCCGCAATGGTCGTGGACAAGATGAGGAAGATGGTTTGGGTAAGCCCAAGTTTTCAATACCCAAGTTTGAAGGAGGAGCTGATGTTGAAGAATACCTCACTTGGGAGCTCAAGATTGAGAAGTTGTGGAGCTTACATCCACATTATACTGAAGATCGGAAGATTAAGCTTATTTCTTCCGAATTTGATGGCTACACTTTGCGTTGGTGGGATGCTTTTGTTCGTAACCGAGACGAGGATGGTGAGCAACCTATACGCACATGGCGTGCCATGAAGGAGGCGATGACTTCTCGCTTTGTGCCTACAAATTACTTGCGGAATATATATGATAAGTTGACTCTATTGAGACAAGGTGTGAAGACTGTGGATGAATACTACATGGAGATGGAGATGCTTATGCAGCGTGGCCGTGTCCGTGAGTCTCTCGAGATGACAATGCAGCGTTTCCTCAACGGTTTGAAGTATGATATCAAAGGCATTGTTCGTCACTACAGCTACACCAATATGAATCAATTGTTACATCATACAAGAGAAGCTGAATCACAGTTGGCTGACGAAGCAAAGATCAAAGGTCGAGCTGCAGGAGCTGGGCGTTTCACACCCCACGCGGCACCATCTTCGGCGCCGGCGCCTTCGACGCGCTCCGCACCATACTCTACTCTGCCTAGTAAGCTGGTCTCCAATGTGTCTAACACAAAGAAGTCCGAATCTGCTGCAAGTACGAGTGGCTCTAATGTGTCTACTGCGCGTAACCGTGATATGGTTTGTCATACATGTGGTGGCAAGGGTCACTTCAAGAGAGATTGTCCTAACCGCAAAGTTATGATTATCAATGAGGACAATGAATACGAGACTGGAGATGATGTTGATCCTAATGATCCAGAAGATGATGACTATGACACTGATGGTGAAGATGCATATCCGTCTGATGCTCGCACCATTGTTGTGTCGCAGCATGCTCTTAATGTGTTGCCTAGTGCATCTACTCAGCGCTGCAATTTGTTCCAAACAAAGGCTTTAGTTGGTCCTGACAAGGCTTGCAAGGTCATTATTGATGGCGGGAGTTGCCGCAATTTAGCAAGCAAGGAGTTGTGTACCAAGCTGAAGTTGAAGTATCTACCGCACCCGCATCCATACTATATTCAGTGGTTGAGCGACAATGGTGAGATGAAGGTAAACCACATGGTGCGTGTTGAGTTTGCTATTGGACCGTATAAGGATTGCATTGATTTTGATGTCGTTCCTATGACGGTGTGTCACCTACTTGTTGGGACGGCCTTGGCTCTATGACCGTTCTGTGCAACACAATGGCCGTGCTAATACATATCACTTGGAGTTCAAGGGCAAGAAAATTAATTTACAGCCTATGACACCACATCAAATTGTCAATGAGTCTCGTCAAAAAGTTGAAATCAACTTGGAGGATGCTTCATTAGATAGGCGAGAGAATTGTAATGTTGTGAGTGATATAACGAAAAGTGAGAGAGTGAATTCCTTAGTCTCATTAGCCACCAAAGAAGACATGAGAGAATTTAGTGAGGATCCTACAGCCATGCCTCTTGTGCTCTTGTACAGGGGTACGGTTTTGGTTTCTAACGACATGACCCCTCTTCCTTTTGGTGTTTCTAATGTTTTGCAGGAATTTGGCGACGTGTTTCCGGACGAGGTACCCGCAGGACTTCCACCATTGCGAGGTATTGAGCATCAAATCGACTTGATTCCCGGAGCTTCGCTACCCAATCGGGCACCATATAGAACGAACCCCGAAGAGACAAAGGAGATACAAAAGCAAGTACAAGCGCTACTCGACAAAGAATCGTCTGTGCGTTTGCTCTTATTGCAGGAATCACATGCTGGAGGTTTGATGGGTCACTTTGGGCGTGAGAAGACGCTACTCATGCTCGCTGATCATTTTTATTGGCCAAAGATGAGGCGGGATGTGGACAGATATGTGAAGAGGTGCATTACTTGCAACAAGTCCAAGTCCAAGCTGAAGCCTCACGGTTTGTATACTCCGTTACCGGCACCTACTACACCTTGGGAAATGGATTTTGTGTTGGGTTTGCCGCGTACTAAAAGAGGCCATGATTCTATATTTGTGGTAGTGGACAGATTTTCTAAAATGTCACACTTTATTGCCTGCCACAAAAGCGGCGATGCGTCGCATATTGCTAACCTGTTTTTCAGGGAGATTGTTCGACTACATGGAGTCCCGAAGACTATTGTTTCGATCGTGATGTGAAGTTCATGAGCTACTTACGGAAGACACTTTGGGGAAAGCTGGGGACAAAGCTACTTTTCGAGTACAACTTGTCATCCCCAAGCTGATGGTCAAGCCGAAGTGGTGAATAGAACCTTGTCACAACTGTTGAGATCCATGATCAAGAAGAACTTCGAAGGAGTGGGAAGAGTGTTTGCCGCATGTGGAGTTTGCTTACAACAGGGCGGTACACTCTACCACGGAGCTGTGTCCTTTTGAGGTGGTGTATGGTTTCAAACCCATTACTCCACTTGACTTGTTGCCTTTGCCCATATATGAGAGAATTAATATGGAGGCATCCAAGTGGGAAGATTTTGTGCGTAAGATCCATGTGAAGACTAAAGAGTTGATAGAGAAGAAAGTCAAGAGCAATGCTGCAAGGATAAATAAGAAGCGCAAAGAGATGTTGTTCAAGCCTGGTGATATGGTCTGGGTACATTTTCTCAAGGATAGGTTCCCGAAGCTGCGGAAGTCTAAGTTAAAGCCTCGTGGTGCTGGTCCTTACAAAGTGCTTGCCAAGATCAATGATAATGCATACTCGATAGATCTTCCAGTTGATGAGTTTGGGGTCAGTAATTCTTTCAATGTTGCTGATTTGACACCATATGACGGAGAAGACCTTGGAGCGTCGAGGTCGACGCCTTTTGAAGGGGGGGGGGAGATGATGAGGACATCCCTACTATACCACTACCTCCGTCATTGATAAATGAAGATGAACCTCGTTGTGAAGCTCAAGTCCAATGAAGTTCGGATTGGACCAATTACAAGGGCTCGTGCGAAGCTACTTAAACAACGAGGTGAACTTGTTTCTAAACGTTACTTTGATTGATGAGAACTTTATACTGCCTAAGTCCTATTACTTATGTATCATCAGGTATCAAGAGGAGACGAGCGTCGCACGAGGAGTAGAGGAGCAGCTGGACATGAAGACGGACGACAAGATGGACGTGAAGCTGGACATGGAGCTGGACAAGAAAATATCTCATGGTCGCGCGAGGGAGGAGCGGGAGGCATGCGCGAGAGGAGAAGACGATGTCCAGGCCGGTCCAGCACCCGGTTAGACCGGCCTCCAGACCGGCCAGCCCGGTCCCTGGCCCGGTCGACCGGCCGCCAACCGGATGGGATGCATCGTACCGGGAAAAAACCAGGAAGTTCCGAAGTTTCCGGTTGCCGACCGGTTGACCGGACGCCAGACCGGCCGACCCGGTCCCTGGCCCGGTTGACCGGATTCCAGACCGGATTCGTCCGAGTCTGTCTCGACCGGATCTATTCTGGGTCGGTTATTCTTGTATCTTTTCGACCAGGAGTCGTCCCGGACGCCTATATAAGTTCCCAGGACGCCCCCTAGCTGCTTTAGACCACGTTTAAGATAAACCCTAGTTCTTAGTTGTTTGATATAGCAAAACTATTGAATCCCTACACCATATTGCTTCATATTGTGTAGATCCTGAAAAAGTCTTGTGTGATTTTCTGTTCCATTGGGAATTAGACGGTTGCAACTTACCGCTTCGTGGTCGGCGGCTACGTGCGCAAGTGTGTGGAGTTGCGAATATCTTGCAGGGTTGAGAGCTGTTGCATTGGCGACAGGGACCAATCGAGAGATCTCATTGCGTCATACAAGTTATCATCCACTTCATCGTCGTGTTTCTCCGCTACTATCACCCCGTAATCATCATCACCACCGTTGCTTACTGAGAAGATCGGGCCACTCCTTATCAAGCAGTGTATCTACCGCTCCCCTGAAATTAGTTTTTCCTGATGTATGGGATCCTGCACCTGCGTTTGTTGGTCGTCATGACTATTATGTCAGTTTTATTGATCATTATAGCAAGTTCACTTGGTTATATTTGCTTAAGATAAAATCTGATGTTCTTGCTATTTTTAAAATTTCGAAAGTCTCGTTGAATAGAATTTTCATAGAAAAATTCTTATTGTACAATCTAATTGGGGAGGAAATTATCTGAAACTTAACTCTCTTTTACAAGCTCAAGGAATCTCACATCATGTCTCATGTCCACATGCTCATCAGCAGAATGGATCTGCAGAGCGTAAACATCGTCAAATAGTTAAAGTTGGTCTTCCTAGCCGGATGAAGCTTTTCTCACTGCAACATATCTCATCAACATTCTTCCTAGCTGGCAACAATGAAACCCCTGTGCATCGCCTTCTTGGTACATGTTCAGACTATTCTTCTCTTCGAGTTTTCGGATGTGCGCGTTGGCATAATCTACGCCCATATAACAAAGGGATTTCTAGTTTCGTGCCCCTGGTTCGTTAGTTGTACTCAGTTTTCCCCAGCCTCTTAACTTTTCCTCAGTTTTCCCCTCCCTCTAGTTTGAAACCCCTTCCAGAGGCTCGGACGGGAGGGTTGCCGTCTGTTCGGAGGCCTTCCGTTACCGGTGACGGCTAGGGAGCCGCGGTGGTTTTGACTTGACCGTTGCTTTCGAAATGTGTTGACTATTGACTGGAAGAGCTGACCCAAAGCTTTCCCCTCCGTCCGAGGCCTGGAGGAGCTCACACACCGCCCTCCGCCGCCACGCCATCCTGCCCACCTACCTTATGGCGTCGTCGCCGCCGAGCCGGCCCCGCCCCCACCACCACCCCGGGCTCCGCCTCCACCGGATCCGGATCTACCCCTGTCCTCTTTGTAATTCCGTCCGGTGCGCGGACTATTCCCGCCGGCCGTGGAGAAGATTGGGAATCGGAGGGATCTAACGCATGGATTCCATCCGGGTAACCATCGTCCGCCTATCCCATGTGAATTAACAGGTAGGCAGTTTTTGAGCGCCAATCGTTGTTGCTCAACTAAGCTGCGTTGCTTTTCGAATAGGATGGATCCGGCGGCGGCTTTTCGGCTGGTGGTTAGGGCTGGATTCTAGCTTTACGCGTGATTCTAAACGCTGTAAGGCCGGGTTTAACTTCCCTGCGGTGGTTGCAACCACCATCTCGTTAACGGATTTCAAAGCTAACATCTACGATAACTACACCGGAGCTCTCTCGATGCGGTTCATTTCGAATATTTCAACAGGCTCGGAGGGAAGATTTGTTCCACTAATTTCCGAAGAAGATGCGGGATTTCTTTTTGCTTTGAATGCTTCTTGCCGGTTCGGTAAAATTCGTATCCATGTGGACAGGGGCCGGGCATCATCCGGTGCTGGGGCATCATCGAGTGGTCGGGCATCATGTCTCTCTGCTCGCTGCTGCCTCGCTAATAGTGTGCGCCGTGGCGCTCCTTGTAGGTCCACGGCAGCACCATCTGTCCCCGAGTGCTAGTGGTAGCCGGATCGTTCGTACGGTCGATGTGGAGGACGATGCGGACATTGAGGATCAGCCTCCTCAAGATGATGAGGATGAGTTGATGTTTCCTGAATTGGTAGATCGATGCGATAGCGGGCAATGGAGGATCAATACATGGAAGATATGGCTTTTGGTGCCAGATTTGATGACACTGATGATGAAGAGAAGAATGAGAATGATGACAGCCTCGTTTTAGCCGATTACGAAGGTGAAGACTTGCCAACAATTGAGTGGAACAGGGAGAAACCCCGGCTTGTAGAAGGCACCGTGTTTCAAACGATGATGGACTGCCGTAATGCAATTACTACATATCACATTCTCACTAAGAATAATTTCGAGGTTATTAAAAGTGAGCCAGGTAGGTTCACAATTAAATGCCCATACCCAAGGTGTAGGTTTAGGCTGCATGCATCCACAATGCGCGAAGCGGCTTGGTTCGGGTACTACGCCAACCGAGTTGTGTATTTAGATCACGGTGTAAAATTTGTTATCTATTACCGACATCCCTTATCATTATGTTTCAGATAAAGAAGAATAATGAGATCCATAGGTGTCCACCTCTAGGGGGAGAGCCAGAGGTGAAAACAAAGCTAGCGAAGACTAGGTGGTTGGCAGATGTAATCCTAGATTGGCTGAGAGAAGAGCCTTCACTTGGTCCAACAGCACTCGTAAAAAAGGTGGTTGAGAAGTATAAAATGAAGGTACCTTACATGAGAATGTTCTATGCAAAGGAAATGGCTCTTGACAAGATCAATGGTCCATGGAATGAAAGCTTTCGGTTGCTTTACACTTTCAAAGCTGAAGTGGAGATGGCTAGTCCGAGCAGTGTTGTAGCGATAGACAAGCATACGAGTTCCCTACAAATTGAAAAGCGGGAAGGTAATGCACAAGGAATGTTTCGGAAGGGCTTTTGTTTGTTTCAAAGCTTGCTTGGAAAGGCTTTTTGGACGGTTGCGAGGCCTTATTTGGCCGTGGATGCATCAGCTCTTCATGGCAGGTTTAAAGGACAGCTAGTTGCTTGCTACTGCGAGTTGATGGACATAATTGGATGTTCCCTGTTGCTTATGGGGTTTTGGAGGTTGAGTCACGGGAAAGTTGGACTTGGTTTCTGCAGAATTTGCGCGACCTTATAGGTCATCCAACGGGACTTGTTATCCACACGGACGCTTGCAAAGGTTTGGAGAGCTGCGGTAGAAGCGATATTCCCTGGAGTGGAGCATAGGGAATGTATGCGACACTTGGTACGAGAATTTTACAAAGAAATTCAAGGGTAAAGTTTTTACTTGACAACCTATGGCCAGCTTCATACACATGCAGCTCTAGGAAGCATCTGTTTCATTTGGATGTGTTGTATAAACAAAAACCTGGGGTGAAGGAGTACTTGGATGAACATCATGGTAGGGTGTGGTCAAGAAGCCAATTCAATGAAATTTGCAAGGTAGACTATGTAACAAGTAACCTTGCGGAGAGTTTCAATTCAAAGGTCAAGTCATTGAAAGGGCTTATGTCTGTGGCAAATATTTGATAAGATTAGGCGGATGATCATGATAAAGATCGATCTGCGTCAAAGAATTGCATCCACAAATTATGTTGGCCATCTCATGCTCCCGTCTTTGATTAAGTCTTTGCATGCCGGGGCAAAACAATTGAGGATGCGAGTGCGTCGAAAAGGAATGGAGGCTGAGGTAACCTACATCGACAAAGACAACGAGGCGGTGGAGGTATCCGGTGAGTTTGGTTGATAGGACATGCCATTGTAGGGGATGGCAGATCCGTGGGATACCACTGCATACACGCATTGTTTTTCATGAGTGTTATAGGGGGTGAAGATGGTGAAGTTGATCAGTATGTGTCAGAGTTCTTCTCTGTTGCCAAATTTAGGGCTGCATATGCTATGAATGTTCCTACCTTGTTGGGAAAAGACCAATGGATGAAAGTCGATCCAGGCTTCAAACTGTACTCTCCAGTATTGACTAGACCGGCAGGTAGGCCGAGGAAGAATAGGATCAGAGCTAGTGCGAGAGGGTGGTGCACCGATTCGAAAACGTAAGTGCAAACGTTGTGGAATCCCTGGACACATTGCTAGGCTTTGTAAAAATGGAGTTGACCCAGACTTTTGGAATGGAAGATCAGGCGGGAGCGAGAAAATGCGAGAGGAGAATGAAGCAGCAATTCAACTTGAGATTGAAGCGGCAGTTCAACATGATGTGATTGAAGCGAGCAAATGCGAGAGGAGATTGAAGCAGCAGTTCAACATGAGGCGATTGAAGCAGCAAATGCGAGAGGAGATTGAAGCAGCAGTTCAACATGAGGAGATTGAACCGATGGATCGAGAGCGGGGGAACGGATGGATGTAGAGCTGCTTGAACCATTGGATGGAGAGCAGAGGGAAAAGATGGATATAGAATGGCTTCAACCGATGAGTCTAGAGGAGAGGGAACAGTATAGTCGAGAATGCCACGAAAGTGGTAAGGCCATGATACAAGCTAACTTCGAAGAGTGCATGGCGGAAGAAAAAGCACAAGCTTTGCGGAAGAAGAAGAACAAGAAAGAGGGCAAAAGGAAGGTAGACACCGGTAATATCCCTGTTAGGGTTACCCGGAGTAAGGTGGTGGCCCCGGCGAGTCACACCCGGAGCAAGAGAAAGATTTTATTCTGAACAACTAATTTGAATTTGTATGAACAATTTGTATTGGGGTTCCCTTTGTATTGGCGATCCCTTTGTGTTGAACAATTTGTATTGGGGATGCCTTTGTGTTGAACAATTTGAATTTGTATGAACAATTTGTATTGTGGTTCCCTTTGTATTGGGGATCCCTTTGTGTTGAACAATTTGAATTTGTATGAACAATTTGTATGCCACATTTAAGCCACATTTATCATTTTAGGGTTTTAGGGTTTTAGGGTTTTAGGGTTTTAGGGTTCAATTCAAAATAATTCAAAACATGGTGGAACCTTCCCATGGAGCCTTATTATGTTACCTACAACCTAGAGAAATAATAATGGAAAAGGAAATATAGAGATATGAAGTTTTTATGCCAAAAGCTTCAAAACCACTTCCTAGTCCATGAGCTACTAGATATGAAGATGCAGGGCTTTACGCTCAATACACCTCCCAAATACCCACTATGCTTACAAACTTTGTCCAAATGAGTCCAAATTCGTCACACTTGTGTATCTTTGAGTTGCAAACAATATCTAGTCGGCCAAAATGTAATATATTGTTCAAATAACACAATTTTACAATTTTTATGCCAAAAGCTTCAATTTCCCTTAGTCCGTTTATTATTTGGGTGCCCCTGTTTTACTTAGTGTTACTCGAGTTTTCCCCCTCCGGGCCCACTTGTTTTACTCAGTCATACTCGGTTTTGCCCTTCCGATAAACATTTCCTCACTTTTCCCCCTCTTAGTTCTACTCGGTTTTCCTAACTTGTACTCACTTGGCTGATCTCCGATTGGTCGAGATGTATGTCACACGGATCTTGGTTAGTTGAAAGCTCAACGAACGCTTGCACCGTTCGATCATTTATGATCGGACGGCCTGTATCTCTCTCTCTACCACGATGGACGCATACGGAGACAAGAGCAGAGCACATACCTACCAACCACGGCGATCGCATATTCCGGTCGCATCCTCCTCTCTCGTATTTCCTCTCTTACTACGGCGGTCGCGGCGGCGCGGATCTAACCGTGCGTGCGGCGGCGTGCGGCGGCGCAGATCTAACCGTGCGTGCGGCGGCGTGCGGCGGCGCGGATCTAACCGTGCGTGCGGCGGCGCGGATCTAACCGTCCGTGCGGCGGCGCGGATCTAACCGTGCGTCGCGGCGGCGTGCGGCGGCGCGGATCTAACCGTGCGTGCGTCGGCGTGCGGCGGCGCGGATCTAACCGTGCGTGCGGCGGCGTGCATCTAACCGTGCGTGCGCCGTGGATCTAAGAGTGCCGGTGAGGATCTAACCGTCAGAAATAGTTGAAATGTCTCTCTCTGTCTAATGTCTCTCTCTGTCTCACTTTCGATTCTATTCTCAGATCTGTTGAATGATGAAGAACACCAAGACGGCGGCCGTGCCGACAGTGGTCATCGATGCCACGAACATTGAAGCCATCGCCTACAACATCGCTTCGACGGCGCAGACCCAGCCTTCAATGTCGGAGCCTCGTTGATGTCTCACTTCCGGTGCCGAGAGTGCGAATCGATGCCAAGACGATTGAAGCCATCGTCTACAACCGCGCTGCAAAGCCGCCGATCCAGCCCTCCGCGGATCCGTCGGCCGATGAAGAACACCAAGACAGCGGCGGTTCCGACACTGGTCATCGATGCCACGAACATTGAAGCCATCGCCGATAACATCGCTTCAACGTTTGATGGCGCGATGACCACCCCTCGGCCGCCCGTCGTCCCGGCCTTTCTTGCCCATCGCTGCGCGACCGTGTTCGACGCCGCAAATTGGGATAAATTATTATAAATTTGTATTTTTCAATTTCCAAATGGGATAAAATTGTTCGAACTACTACCTCCGTCTCAATAAAAGCTTCTTCACGTTCTTGATGTGTCCATGTACATCCGTATGTATGATTTGAATTCTATCCCAACTTGATTGGGAAGATATTGATATGTATTTGATCCGGAGGCTGGTACATGCTTTCACTTTTGGGATCCCTTGCTAAAATTATCGTGCACATTACTTAGCACAAGTAGGAAATTGTACACCGAAATACGGTGCTTAGAGCCACAACAAAATACGAGTGGTTAGAGCCATCTACTTGAATAACAATTCTATACTAAATCGTCTACCGAGAACCACATAACTGCTAGGACAAGGATGACACCTAATAAAACTGCACAGATGAATCTACTTTTCTCCTCTCCCATCACTTTTAGTTCATGTTCTAGATTTTCTACCACTTGATCAAATACGGCAAGATCTGTCTCAACTCTCAACTTCTCCTTGCGAATAAGCTCCGAATTCTTCTTTTCTTCATCCACAATACGCTTCAGCTCGAATATCATCGAGGTTTTACGGGCCAATTCATCACCTAAATTGGCCACCTTCTCCTCCAAATCCATCCTCTCGGCTACACCACCGGGTTGATTCATCTTGGTATGCAATGTACCATGGATCATCGGCTTGCTCGGCTAATCGTAACAATAATGGAAAAAAGAACAACTGAAATCACCCCAACGAGGCCATGGCGGAACTTCAAATTCACCCCAAATTCAATGGTAGTACGAGAGCTGAAGCTATATACCTGCACTTCCGACGAGGTAGGAGAAGTAGAACGTGGCCACGACATGATCGAATCCCCACCCTCGCCGGTGTACCCGCTACGACGAGACATTGAGGACTATTTCGTACCTGCAAACTCCAATAAATTACGGGAACCGAATCGATTAGGGGCGGGGAGGCAGAAGCGGAGGTCTACCAATTGGTGCGCGGAACAAATCCCGGTCGTCGTGGGCGGCGGATCCGCTTGCGGCGGACTTTCCTGCGGTGGGTACAATGCGTGCGGACGAAACAAGTGCTTGGAGCCGTGGTTGACGTGCAGCGCCGCAGTTCGTCCGACGCCGCCGGGGACAGAGCCGGCGGCGCGACGAGGCGCCGGCGCGCCGCCGGCGATGGCTGCTCCGTCCGACGGTGGGGAACGAGCTGCCGGCGGTTCTCCGGTCTAGCTTAAGAATAATTAATTAGCGAACTTGTTGCTTCTCTCTATGATATTCTCTAAAGACATATATCGGAGCGGCAAGATATGATTTTTTCTCTCTAAATAAATAGACGACCCCATCGGTCATTGGCTGCGGCAGCCCCACGGAGCGGCAATATATGAGTTTCTCTAAATAAATAGACGACCCCACTGGTCATTGGCTGCGGCAGCGGCAATATATGTCTTTTCCTGAAAAATAGACGACCCCACTGGTCATTGGCTGCGGAGGCCCCACAGAGCGGCAATATATGAGTTTCTCTAAATAAATAGACGACCCCACTCGGTCATTGGCTGCGGCAGCCCCACGAGCGGCAATATATGTCTTTTCCTGAAAAATAGACGACCCCACTCGGTCATTGGCTGCGGAGGCCCCACAGAGTGGCAATATATGAGTTTCCCTAAATAAATAGACGACCCCATCTGGTCATTGGCTGCGGCAGCCCACAGAGCGGCAATATATGTCTTTTACTTGAAAAATATACGACCCCACTGGTCATTGGCTGCGGCAGCCCTATAGAGCGGCCCCATTTGTCATTGGCAGCACCGCGTATAAAATCATGAAATAAAACGGCCCACACGTCGGCGATAGATGGATGGCTGCTCCGACGTGTCTCCTGACCCTACCCGTCGGCACGAGACGGTCGGGGAGGAGCTGCCCTGTGCGGCCCCACCCGGTCGGACTAACGGTCAAGGCCTCGACCCGACGGCTACCGGCCGTTCCAGCACTTGTGCGTGTTTCAAACTAGAGGAGGGGAAAACTGAGGAAAAACTAAGGGACTGGGGAAAACTGAGTACAACTAACGAACCAGGGGCACGAAACTAGAAATCCCTATAACAAATGTATACTCTTGCATTCCGATCTACCCATTGTGTCTTTTTAGGCTATAGCCCGCGTCAGAAATAAAGTTTCTTGAGTTGTCCGCTGGCCGTGTGTATGTTTCTAGCGTTGGGGTTTTCGATGAAGCGGTCTTTCCATTCAAAAATATGCGTGCTAACGTTGGGGCTCTCTTTCATCGAGAAATTCTCCTCCTAGATCAATGTCTCAGTAATTTTGAGTTTGGGCATGAACCTATGAATATGGAAAATACCCATACTACTAATACCATTGCTAATCATGTTCTTGCTGTTCTACAGGATACATGCAGCAGGATCAAAGCTCCCGGCGAAAATTTGAGCGAAAATGGTGCGTCTATGAGCTCAAATAGCTCCCATGAAATTTCAGCACAAGATGGCAGGCGCCCACAACACGAGTCTGATTCTCTAAGCACATATTAGCCCCGGGATCCTGGAGATCCTCTTCGGATCTGGCGCCCACCTCTCAAAACTCGCCACCTGGCAGACAATCCTCGTCTCCCGTCCCGTGCCTGCAGCGACATGCTCGCACGCCCCCACGCCGGTCCCCGTTTGGATCTCCTGCAGCCGAACCTGTGCCCATGTCTCTCCGGTTGCAACTGATGAACCTGCAAATCTACAATCTGCCCTTGTTGATCCACATTGGAAGGGTGCCATGAATGAAGAGTTTGAGACTCTCACCACAAATCAAACATGGAGTTGGTTCCACCATATCAGGGTAAAAATGTGATTGAGTGTCGATGGATACACAAAGTTAAGAGAAAGGTTGATGGCTCCATTGACCGCTACAATGCTAGATTGGTTGCCATAGGTTTCAAGCAACGTTATGGCATTGACTATGAGGATACATCCAGTCATGTTATTAAAATTGCAATTGATCACCTTGTCTTGGTCATTGTTGTTTCCATGGGATGGAGTTTGTGACAGTTAGACGTCAAGAACGCATTTCTTCATGGTGTTCTGGATAAGGAGGTCTATGCGATAACCCCCAGGGTATGAAGATAACCAGAGACCGACTTACATATGCAAGCTTGAAAAGGCGCTCTATGGAATCAAACATGCCCCTCGTGCATCGTACTCTCGACTAAGGGCATCTCCAGCGGCGCGACGCATTTCAGATACTGTTGACTGCCAAAACCCACCGGCGGGCAGCGGCCTTGTCAACACCGTAGAGCCGGGAAGAGCCTAGAGCTGCGGCTGGCTGAGACCCCTCCGAGCGACGGCCCGCAATGCTCTTCTGGTCACACGCGGCGATGCGAAGTGCAAGGGCGTGCCACCTGACCTATACCTGGTCAGGAAGGTGATGGGGATGCCTCGCTTAGTTTCTGCGGGGCATACATGTAAACATTAAATACGAGCCTCGATCGGCTCTCAGGTTATCCTGTGGATCAGCTCAAAGAGCCGATCCACCCATGATTCGTACGGGGTGCACGAATACTTGGTGGTCCTGCTTGATCAAGATGAAGCTAATGAGATCTACGACGATTTAGGGTTTTCACCGCATAATCGGATCATCCTACTCCAGGTTGGGCCTCGCGGCCACGCACGGTGCTCGTAAGCCGATCCTAAACAAGGCCTAAAAACCAACATGAAGTTGATCCTCGGAACATCCCGTTTAGGACTTGCGAACGCCACCCTACGTGCCACTGGATCCTCCCCCTTTGTAAGGCCTAACTATTGCGAGATATTAAACTAATCCTTGTAGAACAAGGAGCAATCGTAACGGATCAGATCTACTAAATAATGATCAAGCGGGTGCCGCCCCCACACCCGAGATAGGCGTGAGGGCGGCTAGATATGCAAGGGTTGCACTACGTAAGCATGCTTAAACGAAGAACAATGCTAACCCTAACACATCTAATGATAACTACGTTGCTCGCCATCAAAAGCGCTTCGATACGAGCAACGCATGAACAACGTGGGGCTTGTGCTGCCTAGATCGCAAGATGCGATCTAGGCAGCATGTCGCTTACCGATAGAAACCCTCGAGACGAAGGAGTTGGCGATGCGCCGAGATTGGTTTGTTTTGGGGTTGAACGTGAGTTGTTGTTTATTCCATAAACCCTAGGTACATATTTATAGTCCGAGGGACTTTCTAACGTGGGAATATCCCATCGTGCACGATACAAACTCTAACCCTTATCTAAGACAATAAACTACTAAATAAAGATACACGGGCAATTCAGCCCAAACCCTTCGTGCCAGGCCGCTTCAGAAATCTTCCATGTAATCTTCCAAGCCCGGCCCACCTCTGGATTTGTATAAAATCTGGTGATAACACATGCCCCCCTGGTTTTGGAAATAACATTTCCAAAATCATTATGCTTTCCCTTCGAAGGGTCATGTCGTGGCGGAAGCGAGCCGTTACGAGCATCCGTCATCATTATGCCCTGTCTTCTCGGTTTCTCTAGAAATTCGACAGCTTTGGCATCGATCCCTTGGAAGCTGTAATGGCATTAAACCTTCACCAGATTTCTCATTATTTAACCGTGCCGACTCGGTTAGCTCTCTTTATCCTCTATTCCATCCCGACTATCGGCACCAAAAAACCCTCTCCTCCTGTAGCAATGTCTTCCTCTTCTTCTTCCTTCTCAAAACTCTTCCCCCAATCTTCGCCGAAGAAGAAGAACGAGGACAGCCTCCACCCCGCGGTGAATCCCTTCTCCCCGACAAGGAGGAGAAAGAAGGAGAAGCGACGAAGGCCAAGGCCTCCCCCTCCGCCAAGCTCCCGCCGAAGAAGCGCCCCCGCATGTGGGCGGACAGCGAGGACGAAGATGATGACGAAGAGGAAGAGGAGGAGGACGATTCCTCCTCCTCCATCGGGTATCCGCCGACCAAGCGCTTCCGCTCCTGGGCGGACAGCGAGGATGATGATGATGACGAGGAGGAAGAGGCTCCGGCCAAGGGCTGGGGCAGCAGCGACGAGGAGCTCCTCGGGAGCAGCGCCGACGACGTCGACAGCGGCGATGACGAGGACAAGCGACGACTAGTAGTATAGGACTAGTAGTAGCGGTGCACTAGGCACCGAGATCCCTCTTTTGAGAGCCATCGGCTCTTTCTTGTAAAGCCGCTCCTTGGAATTAATGAAATTGTTCTTTCCATTCATCCTTTAATCGCTCCAATTTCATTCCTTCCGTTTGTCATGCTAAGACCGATAGTAACGCGTCGGACTTCTTTCCTTTTGAACGCCGAGGAAACCGGATTCTAATTAGCTCGTAGGCTAAGAACTTCTCAATTTAGGCTGCGATTAGATGTCTGACCAAAATTCTTCACAATTCCTTAGCCGACAACAACTTCATCGGCTATTTTGAGAATCCAGTCCCTTTCCTTTTCTTGCAGCAACAGCACAGTCCAAGCCCTGTACTAGACGACGGCTTTTCCTTCCCAGTTCCCCCCTGAGACGATCATGATGCAGCCGCAGCCGAGGTGACTCTAATCGGCTCTTAAAAACAGGGCATCTTCCAGGCTTGTTGCCCCCCGAGTCTTAGCCGAGGCAAAACAGAGCTGTATGGACCTGGGCTTGATCATGTCTGAGGGAGCTTCTTATGTCGAGCTAGCCGATTTGAACATAAATCGGCTTCCCAAAGCAGAGAGCCTTCAAGGCGAGCTGCCCCCCGAGTTTCTTCAGTCCCTGCCGGCCAGATAGGCTCCTTTCCTTTGGTGGACCTGATGCAATCCATCCTTGACCTGATCCGCACGCCCATGCTGCTCCTGACATTGTTCTTGAAGAGAGGATCTGAGCTTCCAAACTGCGAGGAGTTCCTTCATAAAAAATCTCCCTTTTGTGCTCCATTGACCCTCTGATCGTAACAGTTACTCCTCTTGAGTCGATGGCCATGCATTGGCTTCCATATCCTTAAGTCGATGCCTGCTGCATCGGCTGTGCTCGAAAAATTTCGAATTTTCACTTTTTGTTTATATTTTTTTTGTTTTTTTTTTACGGCCGACCTGTGCATCGGCCCCCATATTCCAATACCCATCACCAGAAGATGAGATGCTTCCGTTGCATATCCTCGTATTTTATCTACCTGGGTGCCCCCCGAGCCGATGCTGTCAAGAGAATTGATGGTATCGGCTGCGTTGGATAACATGTCGAACCCGAGCGAGAATGGTGGGTGAGGATAATTTTGGCCGATTGCTGGAATCGGCCTCCACGTTGCTTGCTCGTTGAAGGTTTTGTAAGTTCCCTTCATAAATTTTTTGGGGCCGATCACAAGGATCAGCCTCTCCTGGTTTGCTCATTGGTTTGATCTTGTTACTTGGTCGAGTCTGGATAAAACCAACCCGACCTCCGACTTGATGCGCTTGTCGTCGTCCACCTTGAGTGCTCCGTAGAGTCGTGGAGCGCTAAGCTCTGTCGGCAAGACGAGTACCATGTTTGTGCCAGCCGATGTCTCATCATCGGCTTTCCTCTGTTTGGGGCGCCACTCCATTTTCCGTGGACGACCCTCTTCATCCGAGGTCCGCTGAACCTTTGCAGCCGGATCGGGCCGTGCCTTCCTTAGCGTATGCAGGTATAACCTTTCGGCTTCCTCCGGGCCGCGCAATCGCCGAACCCTGCGCTTTTGGGAACGGCTGAGTCCGTCGGGGCACCACCTTGGCCGGTGGTACCTGTCTTCTTCCACTTCTCCCTCGTCTTCCGAATCCTCAAGATCTGCCCAACGAGGTGACTCGGCGCGTTTGCTTTGTGGCGGGAGAGGCCCTAGGCGCTCGAACACGGACACGTTGGCTGCCTCCTTCTTTTTATTGTTGCATTACGGGCAATTGCCGATTGTGGGCAATCGGCTCATTCCTGAATCCCGGCGGTGTCGAAGAAGGGGCGGTCCCAATGTCCGGCGTTGTCATCTTGCTCCCTTGATGCTTCCGTGGCACGGCGCTCGTGCTCCTCCTCATCGCGATCCTGCCGACGATATCTTCCGGCTTCTCTAGCCGGACGATCTCCTCTATCATCGTAATTGGACCGTCGGCGTTGGTCATACCGACTCACATATTTGTTGAGAAGGTGATCGGAGAGGGGTCGCCGATATCTTATATTCTTCACCTCTCCTCTCGTGACATAGCGCTTGCCATCATGACGGAGCCGATCGCGTGGAGCGGCCTCCTCTGTATCCTTGCTATGAGAGCAGCTGCCCTTATCTCCATCTTTGCCAGAGTGGTTTCCAGGTCCTACCATGTTGATGCTGAACGAGGGACCCGGCTGGCAACCTTCAGGGTAGGTAATTTCTACCATGTTAACGGCGGGGAAGGGTTGGGTGTCGACCTTCATGGCGTACCTGGTTGAAAATTAGCCGCCCCTTCGCTATCGCCGCTTGGATGTGCTGACGCCACACCCGGCAGTCGTTGGTGGCATGGGAAAGCGAGTTGTGGAATTTGCGGTACGGCTTTCCGTTTAGCTCTTTCGCCGTGGGGAACTTGAGACCTTCAGGAATCGTCAAGCTGTTTCTCCTTGAGCAGGAGGTCGAAGATTTGTTCGGTCTTGGTTACGTCAAAATCAAATCCCCGGGCGGCCCCGGTGGCTTTACCGATTTGCGGGCCACGGGGTTCCTCCCCGAGTCCACTCAGCCACTGCTATTTCTTGGTCTCCCGCGGGCACTTCATCTTCCTCTCGTATCGACCATAACTATCGCACGCTTGAACTTGTCTTGGTACAGAGTCGGGGTGGCGCTGTTCATATGCCGATAGTTTCGAACCATGTGCGCCGGCGAGGGATAATCTGCTTGGGAGGCCATGTCCTTGAGCTGTGTTGCAAGGCCTGCTCACGCCAACTCGATCGCTTCCTTTTCGATTATACGAACCGAATAACATCGGTTCCTAAGATTCCTGAAGCGCTGGATGTATTCTCGTCACCGTTTCCCGCGCTTCGACGTAGTTGTGCTAGATCGGCAATGCCGGACTCGGAAGCTTCGAATGGTATTGCATATGGAACTGTTCTTCCAATTGCTTCCAAGACTCGGATGGAGTTTGCTCGGCAAAGAGGTGTACCATCCAAAAGCCGATCGCGTGAGGGACTCGTGAAAAGAGCCTCACGCGTAGCTGATCCAACACCGAAGCCGGTCCTAGTTGAGCCAAATATCGGCCGACGTGCTCGATGGAGCTGGAGCCATCCGATCCACCGAATTTGGAGAAGTCGGGGAGCCGATATTTAGGTGGCAGCGGGATCATCTCGTAATCGTCGGGGTACGGCTTGGAATAGCCGACGGCCCTTCTTTTCGGCATCATGCCGAACTGGTCTCTCAGTATGGTATCGATCTGATCCGCTGTGCTGGCCGTAGGAGTTGCACTCTGAAGATTCGCCGGGGTGGCGTACTTGGCCAGCCATGTTTGCTTTTCCAGCTCTGAGCCAGCTGCAGGAGCTGGGCTTGGGAGCTTCGTCGGTGTGGCGTATTTAGTTAGCCACGTCTGCTTCTCGAGCTCTGTCGCCGACGTTCCTCCTGTCTTCGCCGGAGTCCCCGATGTTGTGGCCTGATTTGTGAGTGCCCAGTCACCACAATCCGGCACATACATGCACGCGTATCCTTGAGGGATCTCCTTAGGCGCCTCCATTAAGAACTGGTAGTCACTAGGGTCGCCACCAATCCTGTAGACGAGGAATGCCGGTGTAGTCGGCACTTCGAGCAGGTGCTGCCAACGCATATGGCAGCGGTGGGCGGGACTCGGAGTGGCAACTCTCCTTGATGAGTCCCGAGAGCTGGTCCCGACGGCGAGTGCGGTGGCTCATGATCTCTCGGATCACGCGCGGAGCGACACGCTCCAACACGTTGACCAAGTTCTCGGAGTGGCGGTGTAGCGAGTGAGCCACCGGGTAGTTGATCTCCTGCCGCGGACCCCGGTGCGTTCCTCCGACGGGGTAGAGAGGTCTATCCCATCGAGCGCACCTTGCGGTGAGAACCCCTTCCATCCGATGCCATGGGAACGGGTTCTGCGAAACGAGCCGATGAGGTCGGCTTCGAGGGTGGCCTTGATCTCGTTGTATTGCTTCTTGAGGTCGTCGGGCGGATCCTCGTAGGTGGCCGGCGTGCCGTCCGCCATCTCGGATGTAGATGGCGATGTGGTTGATGTAGACGATTGTCCCACCGGCGTGCCGAGAATGTGTTGATCTGCCAAAACCCACCGGCGGGCAGCGTCCTTGTCAACACCGTAGAGCCGGGAAGAGCCTAGAGCTGCGGCTGGCTGAGACCCCTCCGAGCGACGGCCCGCAATGCTCTTCTCGGTCACACGCGGCGATGCGAAGTGCAAGGGCGTGCCACCTGACCTATACCTGGTCAGGAAGGTGATGGGGATGCCTCGCTTAGTTTCCTGCAGGGCATACATGTAAACATTAAATACGAGCCTCGATCGGCTCTCAGGTTATCCTGTGGATCAGCTCAAAGAGCCGATCCACCCATGATTCGTACGGGGTGCACGAATACTTGGTGGTCCTGCTTGATCAAGATGAAGCTAATGAGATCTACGACGATTTAGGGTTTTCACCGCATAATCGGATCATCCTACTCCGAGGTTGGGCCTCGCGGCCACGCACGGTGCTCGTAAGCCGATCCTAAACAAGGCCTAAAAACCAACATGAAGTTGATCCTCGGAACATCCCGTTTAGGACTTGCGAACGCCACCCTACGTGCCACTTGGATCCTCCCCCTTTGTAAGGCCTAACTATTGCGAGATATTAAACTAATCCTTGTAGAACAAGGAGCAATCGTAACGGATCGGATCTACTAAATAATGATCAAGCGGGTGCCGCCCCCACACCTGAGATAGGCGTGAGGGCGGCTAGATATGCAAGGGTTGCACTACGTAAGCATGCTTAAACGAAGAACAATGCTAACCCTAACACATCTAATGATAACTACGTTGCTCGCCATCAAAAGCGCTTCGATACGAGCAACGCATGAACAACGTGGGGCTTGTGCTGCCTAGATCGCAAGATGCGATCTAGGCAGCATGTCGCTACCCGATAGAAACCCTCGAGACGAAGGAGTTGGCGATGCGCCGAGATTGGTTTGTTTTGGGGTTGAACGTGAGTTGTTGTTTATTCCATAAACCCTAGGTACATATTTATAGTCCAGGGGACTTTCTAACGTGGGAATATCCCATCGTGCACGATACAAACTCTAACCCTTATCTAAGACAATAAACTACTAAATAAAGATACACGGGCAATTCAGCCCAAACCCTTCGTGCCAGGCCGCTTCAGAAATCTTCCATGTAATCTTCCAAGCCCGGCCCACCTCTGGATTTGTATAAAATCTGGTGATAACAGATACCCAAATTGTCCGCGGGCGTCCGTTTGCGTCACCTGGCGGACGCTAAAATGGTCGTGTGATCGTTTGCGTCTGGTGGTCGCGCCAACGGGGCGACGTATTTTCTGCGCGGGCTAGAATTCAAAAAAAGAGGTTGTAGCCTCAAATTTGCACGAAATTACAGCCTCAAATTGAGGTCTGAAATAAGTTCATCTGACTTTGCACATGGTACGGCGCAAAGTGGAGTCCAAAAGGGCACAACAAGGCCTGGACAACAATTTAAAAAGTCCAAAAGGAGGCCCTGGTGTCGTCGTCGACGCCGCTCAAGTCGGCTAGCATGATCCTTGTGTCTTCTGCACTGGTCTTTGCCTCGGCGTCCATCCTCCTGGCCTCGACATCACACAATTTGGCCTCGGCATCTGCCTTTTTGGCCTCGACGTCCATCCTTTGGACCTCAATGACCTCTTTCGTGTGGTTGAGGAAGATGGCAGTTGCAACCTCTTTTTCCAGACGTCTCTTCTCGTCCCTAGTAGCCAAGGCGGCTTGATTGTCGGCCATCATCTTCTCCATGCTCTGGGTGAATGCGAAGGCCTGTGCCTCCCGGGCTAGATCGGCCTTGGTTGCCTTATGCACTACAAGAAAATAAGCATATAGAGACGTCCAACATAGGACGCTTTTATGTTCGTCTCAAAATTCAAACCCAATTAGCATGTAGAGACGTTCCTTGAGACGATTCACGTATCGTCGCATGTATTCCTGCATCAGGTTAACTAACTATGAATATGTTGTGCGTCCCATCTCCCCATCTCGTGAGTTAGAAAAAAACTTAGGCCTCCTCTATCCCCGATTAGATCTGAGATTGGAAAAAACTTACTCTGCCGCCGCCGGTTCCCATCCCAACACCGCCGATCTGCAGAGACTCTCCCCGTACCCCCTCCTCAGCTCCCCTCGCTGCCATCCTCACTACCCTGTGCGATCCTCCCTCGACCCTCTGCGATCTGCATCCTCTCTCTCCATGGACGTGCAGATTTGGTCATGAGGCAGCCGTCTTTCTCTCCACCCACACCAGCGGTCACTGCGGTCCGGCGGCTGCTAGCGACGAACCCAACATCTCCTTCACATTGTACAACCTGCGGGATTGCTGGTTCGCACAGGGCGACATCCACAGGTTGATCACCGCTGCCTTCCATCCTGTGTACATTCTACATACAGATAGGTGTTTGATAACATTACTAACATGAAATTTCTTTTTGTTTCCGGTTAACTGCCACAACATGCCATCAGGTTTCGTGGAGTTGGGCATAAGTATGTTAGACTGCTATTTTTACAAAGTTTTATTACTGTCCGAAATTACAAATGATGGCACAAGGTACCAAACCTCAACCAGATTTATACCCCTGTCGTGAACTGTGATTATGCCAGATGTATTGCAGCCTGTCTTACAAGTTTTTGATTAAATTTGGTTCTGCATCAATTGTTAGCTGTTGATGATGAAGTACGCCAATGCTCGGCAAGATTTCTAACTCTCATCTCCATGCGGGATTCTATTTTATCTCATGCAAAATGGACAAGCTTCACAAGCTTCACATACTTTATCTCTCATGTTCTACTACTTAATCTCTCATGCTGTTTCGTATTTTTCTTTAGATCTGCACTGTGCAAACAAAAAGCTAGAATAGCAAGTCAAGAGATGGTACTCCCTTGGCTATGGATACTGCGTCTAATGGTAAAAGACTTCGGTTGTGCTACTCTGTGTTAATACTTGGTCGTTGAGGGTGGAAATAACTGAATATCTGTGCATGCAGTTCCATTTATGTTATGAGTCATCATTTGTCTTGTTTAGCCAGAGCATGATATTGTGATGGTTTTATAGGAGCCAATGGACCTAAAACTTTCCTCTATTTGAGGAGAGATTTTTTTGACAAGGTAGCAAACCACAGCTCTCTCGAGTCACTGGTTTCCGGAAATTGATCTCATGTATGCTCGACACGATTTTTACTCTTCGTATGTATATATATACTGATATACATGATAAATTTGTCTTATTGGTGAGACTTACTAGTGAAGTTTTATAGTTAACCTATATGTATTTAATTTGACTTTATGTACAGGATATCATTTCCGATGATTCTTGAAACCGGGCAACAAAATATCATGGAAGTCTAAGGAGACATTATGATTGCAACCTGCGAGCTCATGTACGGTTAACTGTATGAAAATGTTTATAGGTTGATGGATTCAAACTAGTTGGACAAAGTATTGAGGATTCAAGGGATTTTGTCGGGTTGACTGGTTGAGGCTGATTTCCTTTTGTAATAAATGTACAGTTCGATTGTATAATACATTTGCTTTGAAGAAATAAAGATATATTTTATCTAACAGTGAGTGTACTTTTATGGAGTATTGTTTTGTCGTTTGTAATAGAATCGGTATAACTTTTGATTTTAATCGGTAATTATCGGCAATACCAAATAGAAAGATAAAAATGAAAAAACAAAATGCATTCCAAATATTTAAGACGCAATAAAGCGGCTCAACATGAGTAGAGACGATGAGTACGGGATCCTACTAAAACGTCTCTACAGGGATAAAGGATGCTTTATAATACGTTCTTATATCTTCTAAACACGCTTACAAAGCGTCTGTACATATCCTGAGACGGTGCATAAGGAGACGCTTCTAAGACGCTTTTTCTCGGTGACTCTACGCTCATGTAGAGATGAAATTAAGCGTCGTTATCATTTAAATTAGACGTCTCTACGTGCCTTTTTTCCTGTAGTGATGGCCGCGTGGGCGAGGTGGAAGGGCTTGACGGCCATGATCATCATCTTCGCCGTCGAGGTTGACCGCTGTCCCATTCTTCACAGCTTCATCGTAGGCCGCAAAGCTTGTCCTCCACTTTTGCGCGTCCTTGAGCCTGTCCCAGCAATGGACCATATGGTAGCCCTTCTTATGCACTAACTTGAACCTCTCCAAGGCCCGGGATACCTGCAATCATGACAAAACCACGAATGATGCACATACAATAGAATGATCATGCTTGTCTCTTGTTTACCACTGATATGACGTAAGTGCCGCTAACGTGGTTGTTTTTGCAATGTTCGACGGCCGAGCAGAAGTTGCTTGTCTCTTGTTTGATGTAGTTCCATCTTTTTCTGAGGGACTCTTCCGTGTGAGGGCTTGGGATGTGGTAGGATGGGTGCATCTTCGTCTCGTTGTACTCCTGCGTGACCTTAGCCTAGTACACCTTGCCCTTTTGTTGGGCGCCATTGATGCAGTCATGGCTTGTTGCCAGCCACACGTCGCACAAATACTTGTCCTCGTCGTCGATGAATCCTTGTGTCCTGTGGCTCTCCCCCTTCTTCTTCGTTACCATTTTCCGTGGTGAGGACATGCTCTGTTGGCGCGTCGTCAAAGTCGTCGACGCACATGGGTGTTGGCTTCGTTTCAGTGGCCTGGGTGGAGAACAGCCGTGCATTTGCGATGTCCTCCGCATCCTACGTCGGTGCCCACTCATGTTGCACGCCTGTCCCGGCCCGGTCGTCGCCAACGAAGCCGCCGCCAAAGATCATGTCCTGGATGTCTGTATCGTGGCGGTCCTTCCAATAGTCCTACGAATGACCGCACGTTAGACGCATGATACACGCCAATCGCACCCATTGAGAGAGCTCACGTACCGGGTCGTCTATCGTCGGGGTAGGCGCTGACATTTCGTCGAACAGGTTGCGGGGATCCGGCATCCTCTCCTCCGGCAGCTGGCGCGTCTTGTGTGTCGCGCCCGGGCATGAGTCACCGCTTCTAGGCATCTGGTTGAGGTCGGGAACTAGCGCCCCGTTCAACTGCAGCGGCGCGCTGTTGAACTGCACCGACACCACGCCGGATGCGAACCGCGATGCCGGGTGGCCCTGCAAGGGAGCGGGAGTTCCAGGACGCAGCTGGGAACTTACCTAGCTAACCGACGAGGCCGGAGGAGCGACGCCGGCGATCCCCTCTCGCTTGACAAGCATGTAGCCCTCCGCTAAGCTCGGATGGAGGGCTACTTGCGCGATGCCGGCTTTCACCTGCATCTGCCACGCCTGCTGGCCGGCGACCGCTGCATTCCTCTCCTTCAGGTTCTTGTGCCGGCCACGACGCTTCGCGGCCTCGACCCTTTTCTCCTCCTTGGAGAGCACCTTCTTTGTCGCCTTCGGCTTTGCGTCCCGGCCGCCAGTGGCGGCCCGCTTTGCTTCCGCCGGAGTTGCAGCCTCCATGATGGCTATGGTCGTGGCTACGGGGGAGTGTGGGGCGGCGGCGGGTGCGACGGTTTGCTCGGCATCCATGGTGGTGGCTGCGGCGGCAAGGACGTCCATCACTTCTGGACTGCTCGCGCCGGTCTACTTTGATTTTTCGCGCGGGGAATGGCCACTGGCGGGAATAATATCGGCCTGCCTGCCACTGACGCGCGGGTCCTACGTCTTTTTCGGCGGACACTCGACGCGACCCTGCAGCGTCCGCGGAGACACAAACCTGGCGCATATTTTGGCCAGGTTTGCGTCTCCGCGGACGGTCCGGTCACTTTGCGTCGCCCCGCTGGAGGAGGGCCAGACGCATTTCTGGTCACGGTGGACACAAACGGTCGCTCAGCGTCCGTTTACGTCGCGCCGCTGGAGATGCCCTAAGCTCAAAGTTAATTGAGTTTGGTATTTTTGCTTCCAAGTCTGACACCTCATTATTCATCTATCATAAGGCCAATGTCACCATATTCATGCTCATTTATGTTGATGATATCATAGTTGCTAGCTCTTCTCATGCTGCAACCAATGCCCTGTTGAAGGATTTGCGCCAGGAATTTGGTCTCAAGGATCTAGGCGATCTCCATTATTTTTTGGGCATTGAGGTTAATAAGGTTCACAATGGTTTGGTGTTGAATCAAGCCAAGTATCCTCATCATATGCTTGGTCGTGTGAATATGACAAACTGCAGTGGCACACCTACACTGTCGTTGACTATTCGACGGTACCTCGGATGAGGGATCCTCACGACGGGGAGAAGAAGTAGGGGCCATAGGGCGGAGAGTCCTCGGGACGGTGGTACGCGATTTACCCAGCTTCGGATCACCTGCTCGAAGACAGGGCCTACTGCTGCTTGTCTGGAATTATATGGGCGCTTTCGCGTTGTTACAATGAGTTGTGGTTGTGCTTCTAGGGCTCCCGGGATCCGGCTTATAAAGGCGCACGGATCTAGGGTTTACATGGAGAGTCCTAGCCGGAATACAAGTTGCCTAACTACGGTACAATGTCTTGCCGTGTACGTCAAGGATCCGCCTTCCATCTATGTCGTGCAGGATCCGGATACCTTATGGGCCTCCACGGATCAGGCCTTCTTCGTAGGTCGGTTGAGATCCGGCTCCTTGTTCCTGGGCTAGACTTCATCCTCCAGGATCTACAGCAACTGGGCCGCCCGATGGGCCACATGCCACATCACCATCTGTGGGCCACCCGGGCTTGCCGGATCGAGGCCATGTCGTTGATATACCCATAAAGTATACCCACAACATACACCCCTTTCCTTGTCAGAGAAGATTTCTACAAGGGAAGGAGTCTTGTTGGGACTAAAAGATAGTACCAACTACATAAGCATGGTTGGTGTTATGCAGTATCTCACTCTCAGAAGACCTGATATCTCTTATCCAATCAATAAGGTTTGCAAATATTTACATGCTCCCAAAATAGTATATTTGACATCTGCAAAGCATATTTTGAGATATGTGAAATGTACCATTACAATTGGCTTGACATTTACAAAGTCCTCCTCTACACACGTCAGTGCTTTTTTCCGACGCCGACTGGGCTGGTCACTACTAGAAGAAACCTTAGCGGTGGTGCTCCTATTTTCCTCATAAGTGGCGCACCGTTTGTGCCCCTAGTAATCCAAGTACTAGTGGCGCATCACATGGTGTGCCACTGCTAGCTCATTGGTGCGCCATTGTTATTTCGTCGAGGTGCGCCACTGCTAAAAATGGTGCGATGATGCATGTAAAATGCATACATGAACTTTTTTCCTTTATCATATGGAAAATTCACACATATTTGCAACATATATGATGATAATACCATGATTTACATTGATTTATGGGGATTTCGCATACTTTTCACTTTCAGAGACCTATACGGAGTCAAATTGACCTAAGATTTTTGGAGCGTTACTTTTTCATCGGGAGAAGCACCCTGGAACCAGGAAGCAGACCTGGATGCACCTGAGGCCCAAAAGAGGTCAGGTGGCGCGCCCAAACATGTAGGGCGCGCCACCCACCCTCTTTCGACAGGTGGAGCGTTACTTTTTCATCGTCAAATCCACTTGATTCTTTCACCCACCGACGTATTTTGATCTAAAAAATCACTATACATATGGCCCTAGAGAGTTCTCGGGAGGAGAGCGTCGTAGAAGATAGAAACACGAAAACAAAATGATGCAACAGTGAAGATTGGAGGGAGAAACTCTGTCGGGATCAGCACCAGAGGGATCTCCACCTTCTCCAATGTCTTCATCATCATCATGATCAAGGGGAGTAGTCCACCTCTGGACTACGGGTTTGTGGCAGTAGCTTGATTTATTTCTCTCATGTTCTTCATAGTACTTAGTGCCATATGAGTACCTATGTGGTGGATCCTTATTCTATGATATTGTGCTATGAGATATGATCATATTATGTGCAAGATGTATTGATAGATGCATATTATGTACCCCGTTCTTAAGTATTTGTTCTGATCCAACATCTATGCAAGAGCATGTGTGGGGTGATGTGTGTATTAGATGGAGTAGCATTGGTTTAGTGATTGGATGGTGATACATTCGATCTGGATTACGGATTGTAGTATGATAAGCTTTTTTCCTAGAAGACCTAGGTTTAATCGAACCTTGGGAAGCACTGATAAAATGGTGTAAAGTAAACATCTACAAGACTTGCTAGTATATTTTATTTTCTATTTACCAGACCTTTCTAGTTTACTTTTAAGGGGGTTGTGTTCAATGATAGAAATAGGCCAGAGATAAGTTTCTCCTGCAGCTATACATACATATATAATTGAAGCACATATGTGTAACAAATAAAATAGAGATAAGAGATTTGCGAGTAGCACATCCGTAAATACTCTTGCCCCTAAAGCCAGAGGTGACAAGAGCCTCTTGGTTCAACCACAGTCCTCACAGCCACAAGCAACAATAGTTATTAAGTAAATGAATACAGACCAAAGCCTTAAGATAGATGATTGTACCATGATCCCGAATGAATCACTAAACATGTACCGTTGCTTTCCCCTTTCTTTCACTGAGGTTTCACGGTAGCACGACATTCTCCACTCATCTCACCTCTTCCCTTGATCGATCTGAATGATATGGGTACCTGCAGATCACCGAAATGAGGCAAAGAGAAAAGGATACAAGATTGCAAAACTCCTATTCAATCCTTACACATATAATAAGATTAGATGTACATAAACTCTGCGAGGATTCACCCCAACCCGCAGCCCGTGAGGACTACTCACACATAATATCAAGATCAATAACAAAGGTAGAAATGATTGTGCAAAATACTTAGATTGAAATAACAATATTCTTAAAATGGTCGCCAATTCTCAAGGAGATCTCTATTACAATGGTGATGGCTATGGATATGGAGGAGATTGGAGATGAGATGGATGAACTATGGTGGTGGATCTCCGTCGGTGTGGTGCAAATGAATCCGATGGATGGCGGCTCTGTTTGGCGACGAATGACTCTCTTTTTGGCATCGGTTCCTTCACGAAACTTATAGGTTTGACTTCGGGAAGATTGCATCACATGGTACGAGCGGACGGTATGGGCGGGGATTGCCCGTAAAAATGCCCGTTAAAGCCCCTGGAACCGCCTCATCGAGCGTAGTCAACTTTGCCATGATGCTGACGCGATTTTCATCAGTAATTGCAGGAACATTTGCCATTATGACGTGATTTCTTGCACAACATCCAAAAATAAAAGAGATTGCACATCTTTGCATTAATTAGTCATTAGTGGTAAATTGAGAGGTAAACTTAGTCAATTTCTTGACTTAGCTAAGGGTTTAAACACGAAAAAGGGGCGTATTTCACAACCATCAGATAGTGACAACAAATTCATGATCTATTATTGTTTTGACTTTTCTTTTGCTACCTCATTAAGGATAAAGTGAATGCATGTGCTATGTTCGCCACGTGAAAAAAGTGATGATCTTGTTTGTATAAGGTAGCATATTTGATATTCAAACATCATGTCAAAGTACTTATGACTATGCTCTGTTAATTCTTGATCGATTGCATTGAGTTTTCCCTTTCTTGTGGAGTATAAGAGAGTTGTGTTGCATAATCTCTATGTTAGGACGTGATGCTCATATGAATGCGTATCTTTCAAATGTTATTATTTTGCATCTTCATATCTCATTGATGAATTGCTATTGTCCACTACAACTTAAAAGAGAGAATATTCAAGTGAACCCATGAACCCCGGTCCACGTTTTATCATAAGAAACACCTTTTATTGCTTTTATATTGTTTTCTATTTGCTGTACTATTTTAATTCGAAAATACAAAAATACCTACTTTTCTTATTTGCATCTAAAACACCCAAAACAATCAACCTTTTTATTGTTTTCACCTAGTTACTTTATTTTATCTAGTTCACTTGTTTTATTAATACTTGTGTTTTATTAAGAGAAACCTTGTTCTTGATAACCACATGATGACGGCTAATAGCAACACCAAAAAGATCTTGATACGTTGGGACTCCAAGTGCATAGTGTTGTATCAAGGAAGTATCTTCCCGCAAGGGTGACTCGAGGGTTTCTATCGAACTCTCGAGGTACTGGATGGAAAAGTATTCTCTTATCACTTCTTCAAACAATCCTTCAAGTAAGTAAATGCCTTGTGTCCCCAACTCCACCGCGTGGTTGTCAAGCACAAGGTTTCGCGTAAGTAAATAACACAAGTAGTAATAAAACAAGAAGTAAACTAAACTAGATAAAATAACTAAGTAAAAACTGTAAAGGGGTTGATTGTTTTTGGTGTTGTGAATGCAAATAAGAAAAGTCAAAATTTTGTATTTTCGGATTAAAATAGTTCTGCAAGTAGAAAACAAGCTTAACACAATATAAAGGTGTTTCTTATGATAAAAAGTGGACAGAGTTCATGGGTTCACTTGAAAATTCTCTGTTTTAAGTTGTACTGGACAAATAGTAATTGATCAATGATATGAGGATGCAGAACAATAACATGAGTAAGATACGCATTCATTTGGGCATCATGTTCTAACATAGAGATGATACAACACATCTCTCTTATACTTCACAAAAAAGGGAAAACTCCATGCAATCTTGTATTAAGAATTAGCAGAGTATATCCATATTTACTTGGACATGATGTTTGAATATCAAATATGTTTCCTTGACCAAACAGGATCATCACTTTTGTCACGTGACTAATATAGGACATGCATTCACTTTACCCCTAGTGAGGTAACAAAAGAAAAGGCAAAACCATAATAGATCATAAATTTGTTATCACTATTTAATCACTAAAACCATGCTACTCCATCTAATATACACATCACCCCACACACGTTCTTGCATAGATGTTGGATCAGAACAAAATCTTAAGAACATGGTACATAACATGAATCTATCAATACATCTTACACACAATACGATCATATCTCATAGCACAATATTGTAGAATAAGGATCCACCACATAAGTATTACAAATATGGCCATAATCATGTGAGGCAGATCATCTGGCACTAAGAACTATGAATAGCATGAGAGAAATAGATCAAGCTACTGCCAGAAACCCGTAGTCCAGAGGTGGACTACTCTCCCTTGATCATGGTGATGATGATGAAGCCATTGGAGAAGGTGGAGATCCCTCCGGCGGTGATCCCGACGGAGTTTCCCCCTCCAATCTTCTCTGCAGCAGCCTCAATTTTCGTGTTTCTGTCTTTATGCGGTGCTCTCCTCCCGAGAACTCTTCGGTGCCATATATACAGTGAGTTTTAGGTCGAAATATGTCGGTGGGTGAAAAGATCACGTGATCTGGACGATCAACGGCCGAAAGAGAACAAGTGGCGCGCTCTACATGTTTGGGCGCGTCACCTAGTCTCTTTTGGGCCTCAGGCCCATACAGGTGTGCTTCCAGGTGCTAGGGTGCTTCTCCCGATGAAAAAAATGACGCTCCAAAAATCGCAGGTCAATTTGACTTCGTATATATCTCTAAAAGTGAAAAATACACAAAACAAAAATTCCTGTTCTAAAGAGTTATAAACCAAATAAAGATGATCATTGATAAATCCCCATAAATCAATATAAAACATGGTATTATCATCATATATGTTGAAAATATGTGAGAATTTAATATGATAAAGGACAAAGTTCATGTATGTATTTTACATGCATCACACACACACACACACATAAAGCTAGCATGCACACGCTGCTAGCACACTGACTAGCACGCATGAAGCAGCCGACAAGCTAGCTAGCACCCAACACGACAGCAGTAGGCGGGCACGCATACACGCGTGGCGGTAGGGTCGAGGTGTGAGATCCGTCGAGTGTCTCTCGACCTGTGTTTGTCGAAGGAATAAGACGATCAAATATTCACGGTATTTCTTTTGTAGGATTCGAGGATACGTGTTATATTCCGGCGCTAAAATTTTAGTACAAAAAAACTCGATGCAGTTAATCGTATCCTCATTTTACAGTTAAGGTGTTTGCGGTATCTTCTATGCAAAAGATAGCTCTTATCAACACACAACACATGCATACTACTCTATCGGCACCCTGTTCCCGACAAACAAAAGCCTCTTCTTTTTTAACGTTCCATGCATGTAGGTGATCCGTGGCTCGACGAGCTATGGTTGGTTGATGCATATAGTACACGATGATTACCTCATCACCAACGCTCTTCTCTCCTCACGTCAATCGACCATCCATCCTGGTCTAGGAGAGCGACACCCCTGGACGGTTGCAGATGCATGCCTCCATGTGGGATCCAGCACAGACGCCCTCTATGGACCAGCTGCGTCCCAACGTGTGGCACCTCCACCCCCACGCCGGTTCCAAAAATCTCCCTTGTTCTTTCACCCTCGTGGTGGACTCTCAACACCAGCCAGGAAAACATATGGAGCGCGCATGGTAGCCTAGGATCTCCTTGGCTCGCATGGGGGCGCAATTTTTGGCTCGCATGGGGGCGCAATTTTTGCCCCTTTTGGTTGTCTGGGTTCACACGTGTTGTCGCATGGCACGATTCTTAGAGCACCATCAGGCCAGGCCCTAGAGGACCGCCTGGATCGGCTGTTTCTACCGAGCCACCCTCGTCTTCGGAAAAATTGACAACACCGTGTTCCCGTTGAGCCACCGTGGGAGATGCCGCGAGCTGGCGCGGACGGCGAAAACTCGGCGGGATGAATTCGGTCACCATGATCCAAATTTTTCCACTGTATATAGGGGCAGCTCTATCACCACCAAATCCAAATCCCCCATTTCTCCTCATTTGGAGCTCACCCACCCTTCCCGATCTAGCAACATGGCCGTCTCTTCATCACCCGCACGGTCGGTGAGGCTGGCGGTGGTGACGTTGGTTGTGGGGGTGGCTACTACCCGCGGATTATCATCTTCTTCCTCTGTGTCTATCACCTCGGTTGTTGTAAGCTTCTGCAAACCCTAGCCTTAGATCTAGATCTTTTGGGTACACAGGGGATCTGAAATAATCCTATGTATACATTCTTTCATCGCCGGTCGAGGTTGCATCTGACTCTCCAACGGGAATTATTGTCGCCGTTGCATCTGACTCTCCCACGGTGATGCCTGCATCTTCGCCAGGTCCCCTGCTTTCCCGACCTCGGTGCTGCGTGTGGCTCCTCTAACTGTAAGGCCGCTTTTTTCTCGTAGTTCATTGATGTGGTAGTTCTTAAGGATGTGGATGTGGTAATGGTAGTTCATTGATGTGGTAGTGCTTAAGATGTGGATGTGGTGGTGGTAGTTCATTGATGTGCTAGTGTTTGTCATGTAGGCGATCGTACCATTGAGCTCCCCTGATCTTTCTGCTCCTACTGTCAATGCTCATCATTGTCTGATTTCAAGCAAACCTGCCATGGTTTGGAGACCTAAGCTTTCAGAGTTTGTGCTCAATCGGTTGGTGCAGCTCGTCCATAGCGGCGTCTATTTTAACCTAGGATTTAAAGAGGAGCAAATGAAGAAGGTAGCTGATGATGTTCTTGCATTCGCTGGCATACATGTGACCACTCTTTAGATCGACAACCACATCAGAAACCGGAGGACCAAGTGGAGTGTCATACTCAAGATGATATCTGATTGTGGACAACAAAGAAGAGTATGTCAAATGCCGTAAACTACAGCCATCGAAGAGGAGGAGCTGGCTTAGGACTTGGCTACGCAAGCAGTTTCCTGCTTAGTGCTTATGCTTCCTTCGTCATGATCTATTGATTTTGGGAGGTGCTCTCGTATCCCTCCATTAGCTAGGATTTGCTTGAGCCCGATCCCCGATCTATAATGATGAACTTGTTCGAGGTGGTATATACTAACCCTTCGTGTGATGAACCTATGATGACCACGAAGTATAGTTGCTTTGCTCGGGATGCCTCGCCCAGTAGGGTAACTACTTGATGTGTATTACCAGCAATTTTTGATGAACCGAATCTAGCTGAATGTGTTGCTATTCAGTTACCAGTACTGGATAATCTCACCACTCTAACGGAAGGGGTTACCATAACACGCCCATATGTGCAACAAAACAGGATGTGCGATGCACGAGAAGGGCAGAAAGTCGTCTGAAACAATGGGAGGTGGCTTCCCTCTCCGGTGCAGAAAAGGCCACACGGGCAACCAAAAGATATGCGTTTTATGGCCCATGACCCATTTGCAACGTGCAGGCACTCGCTTCTCACTGCGCCAGTGGTGCACAAATTAGACCTAGGCTACCAAACGCGCCCATGGAGTGCTCCGAGCGTTCGTCTAGGTGATGGTTCGATTAATTATTAAGGTATCTTCAGTGGGTCGACTTATTTTGGCAATTAAGAATTACCACTCGATCGTATGCATCAAACCATTGGCACGAATTTGGGCGCTATGGTATAGTTGACCGTTTTCGTCGGCTAGCACCAGTGGCCTGTGCAAAACAATTTCTTGATAATTTTTTTGACAGAAAGTAATTTACATAGTGCAAAAAAAGAAGACTAGAAATGAATCCTACTCTACTGGCGCGCCTACACGGCCACCTACTCTTGGTCTTCATTCTCGATGACAACCACGACTAGAGGCGCCCACGGACATCGTCAGTAGAGATTGCCATGTTGGTCCGGCGGCGGAGGCGTTGGCACAGACGAAGGGGGTGGAGCACGTGCGTGCTCGCGCGTTGGCGTGACTGGAGGAGGCATCGACGCACCTTGAGCCAGGGCGAACTTGTGCAGCTAGACGGTGAGTCCGTTCCAAGGGCCGAGCTCCTCCGGGTTGCTCTGGGCGGTAACTCAAAGGCCATGTCCTCCATGAGGTGCGGTGGTTGGATCTTAGGGTTCACCGAAATGTCTGGAGCAAAGACGTTGACGAAGAAGGCGTCTCCCTGGCCACCATCATCTTCGTCATCGTGGCCTTCATTTTCATCCTCCTCGTCCTCGGCCAGGCCAACTCGAAGCCCACGGTTGAAGAAGCCCACGTCGCCGAGGTAGCCCGATCGGCGGCGTGGGTCAAACTCCCAAGCTATGAATGTAAGCCAATTGAAAGAGTGGGGGGCGAAAGCTGGATCATCACGCAGATCCGGCAGCAGAATGAACCGGTGGCGTGATACGTTGCAAACGTATCTATAATTTTTGATCCTCCATGCTTGTTTTACACCAATTTCTATATGTTTTGTTTACCCTTCGTGGCAGTTTTATGCATTTTCTGGAACTAACCTATTGACAAGATGCCACAATGCCAGTTCTTGTTTTCTGCTGTTTTTGTATTTCAGAAAAATTGTATAGGAAATATTCTTGGAATTGGATGAAACGAAAGCCGAAGTTCCTATTTTACTGTAACGAGGACGGAGTTCAGAGTAGAGATAGAGACGATCCAGGAGGCGGCCATGCCATGCGTAGGCGCGGGCCACCCCCTGGCCGCGCCTAGGGGTGGTGTGGGCCCCTCGGGCGCCCACCGACCTCGGCCTTCCGCCTATAAATTCATCTGATCGGGAAAAACCTAAATACCCGAGCCTCTATCCATGAAAAGTTATGTCGCCGCCGCCATCGTCGACCCTAGCTCGGGAGGGTCCTGAAGCTCTTCCTGGCACCCTGCCGGAGAGGGAGATCATCACCGGAGGCCTCTACATGCCATGCCCGCCTCCGAAGTGACACGTGAATAGTTCATCTCTGGACTACGGGTCCATAGCAGTAGCTAGATGGTTGTCATCTCCAATTTATGCTTCCTGTTTAGATCTTGTGAGATGCCTATCATGATCAAGATCATATTTATGTAATGCTACATGTTTTTTTGCGAAACACGGTACAATCAAATGCGCTCATACATACGCGCACACACTCACCCCTATGAACGCACGCACACCCTACCCCTATGAGCACGTCCAAGATACTGCATCGAAGAACTCATCCGGCGGGTCTTGAGATTGACGAAGTCACCACAGGCGCCTCGCTTTCGACGGGAACGTCGCCTCTCACTGAAGAATATTCCGCCTTTATGAGACACCAAAGTGTCAAATCTGGGATTTGAACTCTTGTGGGCTGGTGGTGCCACTGCCCGCCTAACCATCCAATCAAAGTTTGGTTCTCGTAATGCTACATGTTGTGTTTGCTGGGATCCGATGAATATTGAATACTTTGGTTGACATTGATTATATACTTGTCATATGTTATTTGTGATTGATACGTCTCCAACGTATCTATAATTTCTGATGTTCCATGCTAGTTTTATGACAATACCTACATGTTTTGCTCACACTTTATAATGATTTTATGCATTTTCCGGGATTAACCTATTAACAAGATGCCGAGGTGACAGTTCATGTTTTCTGCTGTTTTTGGTTCCAGAAAAGCTGTTCGGGCAATATTCTCGAAATTGGACGAAACAAAAGCCAAACCTCCTATTTTACCGAAACGGACCCAGAACACCGAAGGAGAGACGGAGAGGGGCCAAGCGGGCCCCACACCACCTGGCGGCGCGGCCAAGAGGGGGGGCGCGCCCAGCTATGGGGTGGGCCCCCCAGGCACCCCCTCGCGCCGCCCTTTCGCCTATATATTCCTCACAACGCGAAAACCCTATATCAATCAATCATACTCCAGAAAGACTCCAGGGGCGCCGCCGCCATCGCGAAACTCCGTTTCGGAGGACAAAATCTCTGTTCCGGCACGCCGCCGGGACGGGGAAGTGCCCCCGGAAGTCTTCTCCATCGACGCCACCGCCTCCATCATGCTCCGTGAGTAGTTCCCCCATGGACTACGGGATCTAGCAGTAGCTAGTTGGTACTCTCTCTCCCATGTACTTCAATACAATGATCTTATGAGCTGCCTTACATGATTGAGATCCATCTGATGTAATCGGTGTTGTGTTTGTTGGGATCCGATGAATTGTTACATTATGATCAGTCTATCTATATAAGTTTGTGAAGTTATTGTTGCTGCAACCTTGTTGTGTTTAATGCTTGTCACTAGTGCACGAGTGGCATGATCTTAGATTTGAGCTCTATAACTATTGCTTAGATTGTATCTACAATTTGTTTGCACATGTCTCTGTCCGGAACCCGAGGCCCCAGAGTGACAGCAACTGGGATAACTGGAGGGGAAGGCTTAGATATGAGGATCACATGTTTTCTGTAGGAAAACGTTGCATAGAAAACAAAATTTTTCCTACCGCGAACACGCAATCCAAACCAAGATGCAATCTAGAAGACGGTAGCAACGAGGGGGTATCGAGTCTCACCCTTGAAGAGATTCCAAAGCCTACAAGATGAGGCTCTTGTTGCTGCGGTAGACGTTCACTTGCCGCTTGCAAAAGCGCGTAGAAGATCTTGATCACGATCGGTTCCGGCGCCACGAACGGGCAGCACCTCCGTACTCGGTCACACGTTCGGTTGTTGATGAAGACGACGTCCACCTCCCCGTTCCAGCGGGCAGCGGAAGTAGTAGCTCCTCTTGAATCCGACAGCACGACGGCGTGGTGTTGGTGGTGGTGGAGAAGTCCGGCGGAGCTTCGCTAAGCGTGCGGGAAGTGGAGGAGCGGGGCGGCTAGGGTTTGGGGAGAGGGGGGCGCCGGCCACTATGGGGTGCGGCCACCTTGGTGGTG
>NC_061513.1:43991910-44024368 GCF_022539505.1 Lolium rigidum | reverse complement strand
TGCCAAACTCATAACTCAGATATTCACCTCCACGATCGGATCGTAGAAATTTAATCTTCTTGTTACGTTGATTTTCTACTTCACTTTGGAATTCCTTAAACTTCTCGAAAGTTTCGGATTTATGTTTCATGAAATAGATATACCCATATCTACTCGGATCATCTGTGAAGGTTAGAACATAACGATAACCACCGCGCGATGCTACGCTCATTGGTCCGCACACATCGGTATGTATGATTTCCAATAAGTCGATAGCTCGCTCCATCATACCGAGAAAATGGAGTCTTAGTCATTTTTCCCATCGGACATGCTTCGCATCTATCAAGTGACTCAAAGTCAAGTGATTCTAGTAATCCATCGAGTATGGAGTTTCTTCATGCGTTTCACTCCAATATGACCAAGACGACAGTGCCACATATAAGTAGAATTATCATTCAATTTAATTCGCTTAGCATCAATGTTATGTATATGTGTATCACTACTATCGAGATCTAACAGAAATAAGCCATTCTTTTGTGGTGCTCGACCATAAAAGATATTATTCATAAAAATAGAACAACCATTATTCTCGGACTTGAATGAATAACCGTCTTGCATTAAACAAGATCCGGATATAATGTTCATGCTCAACGCGGGTACAAAATAACAATTATTTAGGCTTAAAACTAATCCGAAGGTAGATGTAGAGGAAGTGTGCGCGACGGCGATCACATCGACTTTGGATCCATTTCCAACGCGCATCGTCACTTCATCTTTCGGTAGTCTTCGTTTATTCTTTAGTTCTGTTTCGAGTTACGGATATGAGCAACCGAACCGAGTATCAAATACCCGGTACTAGAACGAGAACCGAGTGAGATAAACATCTATAACATGTATATCGGATATACCTTCTTTCTTCTTCTTGACAAGGCCGTTCTTCGGATCAGCCGGATACTTGGAGCAATTACGCTTCCGGTGTCCCTTCTCCTTGCGAGTAATAGCACTCGGCATCGGGCTTAGGGCCGTTCTTAGGTTTCATAGGAGGCGTGGCAGCTTTCTTGCCACCCTTCTTGAATTTTCCCTTAGACTTGCCCTGTTTCTTGAAGCGGTGGTCTTGTTGACCATCAACACTTGGTGCTCTTTCTTGATCTCAATCTCTGTGACTTTTAGCATGCCAAAGAGTTCGAGGTAACTCCTTGTTCATGTTCTGCATATTGTAGTTCATCACAAAGTTCTTGTAACTTGGTGGCGAGTGATTGAAGGACACGATTAATCCCCGATCCGTTAGGAATCACTATTCCCAAGTCACTGAGTTTCTTCGCATGCCCGGTCATGGCGAGCATGTGCTCACTAACGGAGCTGCCTTCTTCCATCATGCAGCTGAAGAATTGTTTCGATGCTTCATAGCATTCCACGGCCGCATGAGTCTCAAAAATAGTCTTCAACTCTTTCATCAACTCATGAGGATCGTGGTGCTCAAAACGTTTTTGAAGATCGGATTCCAGACTGCATAAGATGGCACACTGAACTTGAGAGTACCGAGTTTTCCGAGTCGCGTAAACAGCTTTTACTTCATCGGTTTCGGTTTACTGCGGGAGGGTCACCTAGCGGTGCATCAAGCACATATTGCGGATTTCCGCCGAGAGAGGAAGATCCTCACATGACGGAACCGGTCGGTGAAGTTGCTACCGTTGCTCTTAAGCTTTTCTTTCTCTAGGAACTGGTTAAAATTGATTGGGGACGCCATCTCTACAACATATATTTGCAATAGTTTAGACTAAGTTTATGACAAATTGAGTTCAAATTTTAATTCTACATAATTAAAAATCTAGGTGAACTCCCACTCAAAACAATATCCCTCGCATTGTCTTAGTGATCACACGAACCAAATCCACCACACCATAGTCCGATCATCACGAGACAAGGTGTGATTTCAATAGCGAACACTCAAAGTGTTCATCATATCAACCATATGATTCATGCTCTACCTTTCGGTATCACGTGTTCCGAGACCATGTACGTACATGCTAGGCTCGTCAAGGCCACCTTAGTATCCGCATGTGCAAAGCTGTCTTGCACCCGTTGTATGCACTTGTTGATTCTATCACACCCGATCATCACGAGATGCTTTGAAACGACAAGTCTTGGCAACGGTGCTACTAAGGATGAACACTTTATTATCTTGAGATTTTAGTGAGGGATCATCTTATAATGCTACCGTCGCGATCTAAGCAAAATAAGATGCATAAAAGGATTAACATCACATGCGGTTCATATGTGATATGATATGGCCCTTTTTGTCTTGCGCCTTTGATCTTCATCTCCAAAGCACGGACATGATCTCCATCATCTTCGGGCATGATCTCCATCATCGTCGGCGTAGCGTCAAGGTCAATGGCGCCGTCTTCATGATTGTCCTCCATGTAGCAACTATTACAACTACTTTGAAATACTACTCAACATGAAATTTAAAGACAACCATAAGGCTCCTGCCGGTTGCCACAATACAATAATGATCATCTCATACATATTCATCATCATATTATGGCCATATCACATCACCAAACCCTGCAAAAACAAGTTAGACGCTCTCTAATTTGGTTTGCATATTTTACGTGGTTTAGGGTTTTCGATATAGATCTAATCTACCTACGAACATGAACCACAACGTTGATACTAATGTTGTCAATAGAAGAGTAAATTGAATCTTTACTATAGTAGGAGAGACGAGACACCCGCAAAGCCTCTTATGCAATACAAGTTGCATGTCGAACGAGGAACAAGTCTCATGAACGCGGTCATGTAAAGTTAGTCCGAGCCGCTTCATCCCACTATGCCATAAAGATGCAAAGTACTCAACTAAAGATAACAAGAGCATCAACGCCCACAAACCATTGTGTTCTACTCGTGCAACCATCTATGCATAGACACGGCTCCGATACCACTTGTAGGATAACGTTGCATAGAAAACAAAAATTTTCCTACCGCGAACACGCAATCCAAGCCAAGATGCAATCTAGAAGACGGTAGCAACGAGGGGGTATCGAGTCTCACCCTTGAAGAGATTCCAAAGCCTACAAGATGAGGCTCTTGTTGCTGCGGTAGACGTTCACTTGCCGCTTGCAAAAGCGCGTAGAAGATCTTGATCACGATCGGTTCCGGCGCCACGAACGGGCGGCACCTCCGTACTCGGTCACACGTTCGGTTGTTGATGAAGACGACGTCCACCTCCCCGTTCCGGCGGGCAGCGGAAGTAGTAGCTCCTCTTGAATCCGACGGCACGACGGCGTGGTGTCGGTGGTGGTGGAGAAGTCCGGCGGAGCTTCGCTAAGCGTGCGGGATAGTGGAGGAGCGGGGGCGGCTAGGGTTTGGGGAGAGGGTGGCCGGCCACTCATGGGGTGCGGCCACCTTGGTGGTGTTTTAGGTGGCCGGCCCCCTCCCCTTGGCCCTCATTATATAGGTGGAACCCCAAGAGTTGGTCTCCAAGTCTTCGAATAAGACCCGAACCAAAAACCTTCCATAGGGAGGGGAAACCTAGCCTAGCTAGGACTCCCACCAAGGTGGGAGTTCCACCTCCCATATGGGGGGGTGGCCGGCCCCTAAGGGGAGTCCACTTGGGACTCCTCCCCCACTAGGGTTGGCCGGCCATGGAGGTGGAGTCCCATGTGGACTCCACCTTCCTTGGTGGTTTCTTCCGGACTTTTCTAGAACCTTCTAGAACCTTCCATAGAACCTTCCGCGACATTTTATTCACATAAAATGACATCCTATATATGAATCTTATTCTCGGACCATTCCGGAACTCCTCGTGATGTCCGGGATCACATCCGGGACTCCGAACAAATATTCCAACTCCATTCCATATTCAAGAACTACCATTTCAACATCCAACTTTAAGTGTGTCACCCTACGGTTCGTGAACTATGCGGACATGGTTGAGTACTCACTCCGACCAATAACCAATAGCGGGATCCGGGAGATCCATAATGGCTCCCACATATTCAACGATGACTTTAGTGATCGAATGAACCATTCACATACGATACCAATTCCTTTTGTCACGCGATATTTTACTTGTCCGAGGTTTGATCTTCGGTATCACTCCATACCTTGTTCAACCTCGTTTCTCGACAAGTACTCTTTACTCGTACCGTGGTATGTGGTCTCTTATGAACTCATTCATATGCTTGCAAGACATTAGACGACATTCCACCGAGAGGGCCCGGAGTATATCTATCCGTCATCGGGATGGACAAATCCCATTGTTGATCCATATGCCTCAACTCATACTTTCCGGATACTTAATCCCACCTTTATAGCCACCCATTTACGCGAGTGGTGTTTGGTGTAATCAAAGTACCTTTCCGGTATAAGTGATTTACATGATCTCATGGTCATAAGGACTAGGTAACTATGTATTGAAAGCTTATAGCAAATAACTTAATGACGAGATCTTATGCTACGCTTAATTGGGTGTGTCCATTACATCATTCATATAATGACATAACCTTGTTATTAATAACATCCAATGTTCATGATTATGAAACTAATCATCCATTAATCAACAAGCTAGTTTAAGAGGCATACTAGGGACTTCTTATTGTCTACATATCACACATGTACTAATGTTTCGGTTAATACAATTATAGCATGACATATAAACATTTATCATAAACATAGAGATATAAATAATAACCACTTTATTATTGCCTCTAGGGCATATCTCCTTCATTTTCACCAAGTGTTAATGCTTTGCTCCGGTGCTCTATTAAAAGGAGTACCTTAATTACCAGTAGTTTCCCTTGAGGCCCGGCTGCCACCGGCTGGTAGGACAAAAGATGTTATGCAAGTTTCTCATTGCGAGCACATATGACTATATATGGAAAACATGCCTACATGATTAATCAATTGATGTTCTGTCTTAATGCTATTTCAATCCTATCAATTGCCCAACTGTAATTTGTTCACCCAACACTTGTCACTTGTTATTGGAGAGTTACCACTAGTGTAGATAGCAGGGAACCCCGGTCCATCTTTCATCATCAAATATTCACTCGGTCCTATATGTCATTAGAAGTAGTATCAACTATTTTCTGGTGCCATTACCTCTGTGTTACTGATACTGCTGCTGTGTTACTGTTACTATTGCTCTCATTTTACTGCTGCTTTCATATCACCCATGTTACTAGTGCTTTTCCAGGTGCAGCTGAATTGACAACTCAGTTGTTAAGGCTTATAAGTATTCTTTGTCTTCCCTTGTGTCAAATCAATAAATTTGGGTTTTACTACCCTCGAAGACTGTTGCGATCCCCTATACTTGTGGGTTATCAGTGATCTTGCATGCTCTCTGTTGCTAGTTGATGCTCTGGCCAAGTATGTGCTTGTGACTTCAAGAGGGAGTATTTATGCTCGATAGTGGGTTCATGCCTCTAGTAATGTGGGAGAGTGACAATAACTTCTAAGATTGTAGATGTGCTGTTGCTAATAGGGAGAAAACAACAATGCTTTATCCAAGGATAATTCTTTTGTTTACTTTACACACTTACTTAATGCAATAATCTGTTGCTTGCAACTTAATACTAAAAGGGGTGCGGATGCTAACCTGAAGGTGGATTATTAGTCGTAGACGCAGTTGGATTGCAGTCTATGAATCTTGTTGTAATGCCCAAATGAATCTCATAGTATTCTGTCAATTGCCCAGCTGTAATTTGTTTACCCAGCATGTTATTTATCTTTATGGAGAGACACCTCTAGTGAACTGTGAACCCCGGTCCATTCTTTTACACAGCAAATACATGTTCTTTTTATTGCCAACTTCCACGGGAATAGCTATTTTTCTGGCATCCACACACTGTTCTCTTTATTTTACTACAAACAAACATCTCTTTCCACACTATACGTCTAATCTTTTGTTTTCAGCAAAACCGCTGAGATTGACAACCTCATTATAAGTTGGGGCAAAATATTTTGGATGTGTTGTGTGCATGTTCCACGTTGTTGCTGATACGGGTAGTGCGCCCTTCCAAAGTCAGCTAGCAACACCTTCAGAAATGATTTCTTTCTCCTACTGGTCGATTAAACCTTGGTTTCTTATTGTGGGAAAATTTTCTACTGTGCTCATCATACCTTTCTCTTGGGGTTTTCCAACTGTGTGCTTTGCACAACATCAAGCTCTTTTTCTGACGCCGTTGCTGGGAGAAAGAGGATTTCTGCAAGGGCAGTCTCTCATCTCTAATCTCTTTACTTTGTTATTTTTTGCTTAGTTTATTTTACTTTGTCTTGTTTGCTTTCTTTTTATCAAAACACAAAAAATAGTTCTTTTTATAGTTGTTATTTTGTTTCTTTATTTTTAGCTCATTATGTTGATCCCTAAGTACGTTCTGAAAGACCTATCAATAGGTACTGGCTCCATAATTGGGAGAGATAACATTGAAGAATTCTTTAATCATGTTAGTAAGCACAAAGATATTGAGGATAGATCCTTAGTAGAACTTGCTCCTAAATATGAAACTACTGCAGATTATTTAGTTCAAATGTTGGAGGCTAGGTTTGTTAGTCTTAACCCATAATGCAACAAATATTTCTTAAACTTCATGAAGTTTAGGATGATGGAAAGAGAGATTTTATTGTGGAAACTTTGCTTATTGAATTTAGAGATGTTGTTATAGAAGCTAGGAAAGTCTTTGATCGGTTTAAGATACTAGGATCATGTGTAGGTGTTATTGGTACACTTGAAAATATAGACAAAACAAACCTGAAAATTGGGAGGAAATCAAAATAACAATACCTTTCAAACTCGTAGGAATGCATGAAGCTTTGAAAAAGAATTTAATTTGATTGTTCCTGAAAACCCATTTGATGAAAGTAGTGAACCCAAGAGTGTTGAGAGGGTCTTCTAAAACTTATATTGATAAAATACAATTCCTTGTCGAAAAGACTTCTGGCATTTATCTTGATGCTTCTTCACTTGAAATTACTTGATTCAACCTTTCTGCGCCTAGCTGAAAGGCATTAAAGAAAAGCACTCTTGGAAGATAACCCATGTTTTATTTCTGTAATTTTTCTTTTATTGAGTCTTGGATGTTGTTATCTCTGTAACCTATCCTTATCCTTTTTATTTCGCTTTTGTGCCAAGAATAGCCTCTAATAGGAAGAAAGTAATATTTGGGTAAGTTCCTGTCTTGAAACTGATTCTATGCTGTCACGAAAAAAATTCGTATTCCCAGCCAGAATATTGTATTGATCTGATAATTTTTAAGCATATGTCCTAGTTTATTTTCTAACTTTCGTTAGTTTTGCACTTTTCGATTTGAGCAACTGAGGATTTTCGAAAAAATCAATCTTTACCTGATGTTCTGTTTTGACAGATTTGCCACTATTTGCATTTGCCTCTTAATCTTTTTTATTTTTAGATATTTTGGGAGAAAGAGATTTTTGAAAAAGTTTCTACAGTAGCTAATATTTTAACGGATGTTTGACTTATGTCAGAACTGAACCCAAGTGGATTTATTATTTTGATTGCACTAATGCTGCTAATGAAAATTGTGTGAAGTTTTGTATGAAGAAAGTTTTCAAGTGTAGGGAGAGAAGAATGATGTGATGAGATGAAGTATGGACAAAAGCTCAAGCTTGGGGATGCCCATGTCACCCCAAGAAATATCCAATAGGTACAAGCGTCAAAGCTTGGGGATGCCCAAGGCATCCACTTCTTCATCAACAAAGTATCAGGTCATCTTTCAAGACGCTTGCTTCATATGCTATGTGTTGTTCTTGGAGCGTCTTTATTTTTTTAGTTTTATTTTATTTTGTTTGCTGTAGCATATGGTTGGATCCGAGCATATTTGTTTTGGAGAATGACACACTCCATTTTTATTGCATAGAACACTCTAGTTTTCACTCTTATTGTTCTCCGAGTGTTCTCTTTTGCTAGACTACGTTTAGCTCTGGTTTTCCACTCATATTTTGTTCATAGATTGTTAGTTTTCTTTAGTAAGGTATGATTATCTCTCTGGTACTTATTGATTATTATCTATGAGTGTTGTTTCAAATAAATTTATTGGTGTTGGAGACGAGTAAAATGTTTCATGCTTATAGTGGTGCAAAATGAAGTTTGTTTAGACTGTGACTTAGACTTTAGCATGTCATGTTAGATGTTATTTTAATTATATGATTAGTAGTTTTTGTTGTAACATGACTTGTCTCAAATAGATGAGAGTGCTTAATATTCCATTGAAAGAATCATGTGTTGTTTCCATCATACAAAAGCAAAATATTGTGGTATTCTCCTTTGATGCTTTATTGGGTTGACTTGGCACATGCTTACATCATGTTATGACTATAAACCAGTTACCTAAAGCCTCTATGATAATTTAGTTTTTGACTTGTAATATGACTTTATGCTTTGATTAACAATGTTTTGTCACTATGCATGATTATGGCCATTATTGCTCTCTTAGTTGGTCGCTCCCAGTCTTTTTCTAGCCTTCACCTGTACTGAGTATGAGCTCTACTCATGCATCCAACTTCCAAAAACCAAAGTTTTCCAATTGTGTCCACCATACCTACCTATATGTGGTATTTCACCGCCACTCCAAAGTAAATTGCTTGTGTGCTACCTTTAAACCTTCAAAACTTATTACCTGTTTTGTGTTACGTTTTAGCTCATGAGGAAGTGTTGAATGCTTTATTACCTCTTTCATGTTTATTTTAGCTTCACACCTTGACTAGCATGCATAATATGCTAGTCCCTAATATTGCAAAAAAGATCAGCCAAGCGGGTGCCCAGCCCACTAAAATATAAATTGAACACATAATCAAAATCTCCTAACACTATGTACTTGAGAAATCATGAACTTAGCTTGTTTAAACAAAGGAGAAGAGGGACTTTATTGTTCTCTCTATGGGAGCCGCTCTTGAAGCCATTAAACATGAAAGGATGATAGATCATTTGATGACGTTCGTTGACATACATACCTCTAAAAAATATATTTTTAACACCTCTATTGGGTTAAAAATAAAAAGCTCTAGCACATGAGTAATCTTGCTTCCCTCTGCGCAGGGCATCTCTTTTACTTTTATGTTGAATCTTCATCTTCTACCTTTATGCACCAATTAAGAGAGCATAGTTTTCATTCTGAGTATAATATACATAGTCCCAAAATTTATTATTGATTGATTCATGATTATGTTATTGCTTGTTCTCAAACTATTTGTATCTAGTCACCCTTTGAACTTTAAAGGTGTCATGGCATTTATGTTTTGCTATTCCATGAAGGACAAGCTGAATACCACTTTGCTATGTTTTCTCTATGCTAAAAAACAAACAGTTTTTTCAGTGCACTATTATTTTTGATCTTTTGTTTGAGTTACTTCTCATGTTGTAACATAGTTGCTAAGTTCAACTATTAGAATTATATCTATCATGCCTATGTTTATAGTACTTTGATCCCAGCTCACAATGTTTTTACAATAACTTGATCAAGATTGTGTTGGCTTCATATCATCTCAAAAATTATTTTTGTTATCACTTACCTACTCGAGGATGAGCATGAGTTAAGCTTGGGGATGCTGATATGTTGCAAACGTATCTATAATTTTTTATGCTTCATGCTTATTTTATACCAATTTCTATATGTTTTGTTTACACTTTGTGGCATTTTTATGCATTTTATGGAACTATCCTATTGACAAAATGCCACAGTGTCACTTCCTGTTTTCTGTTGTTTTTGTATTTCAGAAAACTTGTACAGGAAATATTCTCGGAATTGGACGAAACGAAAGCCGAAGTTCCTATTTTACTGTAACGAATACGGAGTCCAGAGGAGAGACGGAGACGAGCCAGGAGGCGGCCACGACATGCCTAGGCGCAGGCCACCCCTGGCCGCACCTAGGCGTGGTGTGGGCCCCTCGGGTGCCCACTGACCTCGCTCTTCCGCCTATAAATTCATCTCATCAGGAAAAACCTAAATACCCAACTCTGCATCCATGAAAAGTTCCGTCGCCGCCGCCATCGTCGAACCTAGCTTGGGAGGGTTCTGAAGCTTTTCCCGGCACCCTTCCGGAGAGGGAGATCATCACCAGAGGCCTCTACATCGCCATGCCCGCCTTCGAAGTGATGCGTGAGTAGTTCATCTCTGGACTACGGGTCCATAGCAGTAGCTAGATGGTTGTCTTCTCCAATTTATGCTTCACGTTTAGATCTTGTGAGCTACCTATCATGATCAAGATCATCTTTTTGTAATGCTACATATTGTGTTTGCTGGGATCCGATGAATTTTAAATACTATGGTTGAGATTTATTATATACTTGTCATATGTTATTTGTGATCTTGCATTAGATGCTCTGGCCAAGTATGTGCTTGTGACTCCAAGAGGGATTATTTATGCTCGATAGTGGGTTCATGCCTCTAGTAATGTGGGGGAGTGAAAATAACTTCTAAGGTTGTAGATGTTCTGTTGCTAATAGGGAGAAAATAACAATGCTTTATCCAAGGATAATTCTATTATTTACTTTACACACTTTACTTAATGCAATAATCTGTTGCTTGGAACTTAATACTGAAAGGGTGCGGATGCTAACCTGAAGATGGATTATTAGTCATAGACGTAGTTGGATTATGGTCTATGAATCTTGTTGTAATGCTCAAATAAATCTCATAGTAATCATCTTGTCATGTATGGTCTTTATTCTGTCAATTGCTCAGCTGTAATTTGTTTACCCAACATGTTATTTTTCTTTATGGAGAGACACCTCTAGTGAACTGTGGACACCGCTCCTTTTTTTACACTGCAAATACCTGTTCTTTTTATTGTCAACTTCTACGGCAATAGCTCTTTTTCTGGCATCCACACATTGTTCTCTTTATTTCACTACAAATAAAAATCTCTTTCCACACTATACTTCTGATCCTTTGTTTTTAGCAAAACCGATGAGATTTAGAACCTCACTGTAAGTTGGGGAAAAGTATTTTGGTTGTGTTGTATGCAGGTTCCACGTTGTTGCTGACACCGGTACTGCGCCCTGCCAAAGTCAGCTAGCAACACCTTCAGAAGTGTTTTTCTCCTACTGGTCGGTTAAACCTTGGTTTTTTATTGAGGGAAAACTTGCTACTGTGCTCATCATACATTCCTCTTGGTGTTTCCCAACTGTGTGCTTTCCACAACATCACGGTGTCGCACCTCATCAAGGGGCTCGCGGCACTGGCGTGGCACCGGAGGCACTGACACACGGCTGGAGTTGAGAAACCAACCGGACAGGCTCACATCTCTCCATGGCGCTGTCTGGTTCTCCTCGAATAGCTGGCACGCGACGTTGACCGACACGTAGTGGCGCTGGCGCTCCTTCTTGTTGCCGCCGTGAGACGAGCTGGCCTCATGGTCATCCTTCGATCTGCGCAACGGCCACCCCTTGCCATGTCTTCAGTGTGCTTTGGGAGAAGTTGCAATGGCATGACCGCTGGATGTGGGGGTAATGGCCAGGCCTGCTCATTTTAAAAAGGACCCAAGCGAGGCCCCGTCTTAAATACATGGCGTGCCGCCTTCGTGAGCACTGGCGCACGGAAGGCGAGCCACCACCATTAACGGCGCACAGAAGAGCAAGCGAGGAAGGTCGCTGCCAGGCGGGCCTAGGGAGATGCTCGCGTAACCGCATCGACGCATTCACGCCCAAATTTAAGCCATGAATGCATCTCGCCAGACAGCCCGGTCAGTTTGCTTCGGATCACTGAGCTAAGGGCAGACCTAAATTTTGACCGTGCGGATGCAAAAGTTACTTTACGTCTGTTTGCGTCTGGCCGCTAGAGATGCCCTTACAAAGATGAAATCTTCTTGTGTTCTTTCGGTACGAGAATGCGAATCAAACAGATGGATAATACGGATTGGAAGGAGAAGAGCAGGGGCAAGAAAAGAGAAGCTATGGAGATAATGCGCCCAGCTTATATAGTTGCTTAATTACTTCCTCACTTAATTCCCCCCTTCCTTTGCCGCCAATCACTGGGTAAGATTACTCGTTCCGTCCGTTGCAAGGCATACGAGAGGACAATGATGTTAATTGTTCGGAAGGAGGATCGAATAATTGAAAATTTCATGTCTTCATGTGTACTTGATGTGAGGGTTTTTAGTTTAATCCCTTTTGTGGGTAGACAGAGAGATGCATGCTGCTTTAGCACCGATGTTGATGCCCACTGCTGATAGCATTCGCATCATTACGCTCTCTGGGCTCCAGTAACCCATAATACTAATGCATGTGTGTTCTAGACGATGGTAATTTAATTTTGTAAAAAGAACAAGACTAGGAAAAGGAAACTCAATAGATAGAGTGCGATGGTGTACTCCATTCCTTTTCCTACTCCTGGAGATGGAGTAGAGTTCTCTACGCATTTACACCATTACACGCTAATTACTGACTTACTAGTAGACAACCCCTGCATCGCACGGGCTACACACTTGATGTCCACACATAGATATGATGAAACTATTTAGTTCTACAATTTGGCATTCATCAGGTGTGCCAAGCGTGCCCTCTTGTCAAGCATATTCACGGTCAAAGCTGAGGTATTTTCTAAAACAATAGTGAATTTATTCCATCTATTCAACCTTAATTTGGCAGAGACCTATATTGAATCATTATCCATATTTTCTATAATTCACTGAATCATATGTATGGAGCACTCCGGCAGGGGCTGGTGGTGGGCGGCGGCCAGGTCCTCGGTCTGCGCCATGCCATCCACCCCGCCTCTCGTCGGTGCGTGGAGGCGATCTTGGGCATCTTCCGCGACACGAGGGCGCCCGTGGCAGTAGCCTTGGGTTCGACGGAGGAGGTGGCCTCTTCTTCGCCGGAGAGGGTCGGCCTGCGGTTGGTGGTGGTGGATTTTTGATCTATCACCGCCATCCGACGGTGAGATGGAGGTGCATGGAAGCCGGCGATGGTGTCGTCGGTGGAGGGTTGGGTTAGCCAGCCCGGGATGGTCGCGGACATGGGGGTCCGACCTGAATAAAGGCGGCGGTCCTAGGGCCTCTCTTGCGTGAAGAGGAGGACCTAGCGGAGGCCTGGACTCGTGATCTGGCCCGAGGGTTGAGTTCCGGAAGGCTCCGCCGGCGAATGTAACAGTGCTTTGCCTGGAGTTTGCTGGATCAGAGGTATTCGGTCGTGCGCACCCATGCGTTTATTCCGACCGTTTGGTTCTGGAGGGAGCGGCGCGAAGCTCTTTTTCTGTGTTGACATCAAGTGACTATGGATCCATGATGAAAGTCGGAAGAAGAGAATTTCGTGAAGGTCGGAGGGGAGGACTAGCTAAGGGAGGTTCAAGTCTCCACGCTGTTGAGGGGCTTGCTTGGTGTCCGGGCTTCACATCAGCGGTTTGAAAGTGGGGGCGACAACACATGTGAAGCGCAGAGTCCTACCTTTCAGGGTGAAAACCCAAGGTCTAGCCTTAACTGGTTGTGCCTAGCAGTGACCTTGGTGGAGGCATTGTTTTGAGAGTGGGGACTATCTTCAGGGTGAAAACCTAAGATCTTTGATTGGGCGACGACGGTGTTTGAGCACTGTTCCCTTCTTGGAGGCGTCGTTTTTTGGAGAGTCTGTAATTCAGGTGTTGTCATGGCGGTGGATGTATTGCTGTTGTTAGGCCCGAGATACTGTAGCGGGACTTTTGTTTCTTAGTTTTCTTTTCCTTTTTTTGGCTGTGTGCATCCGTAGTGCCATTAGGGTGGTGCGTTGTTGCAGAGGCTGGGTGTAATTGGTATCTCTTGATATTAATATATTCCCTTTATCAAAAAAAAATGTATGGAGCTAACGATTCTACTTAACTTTTAAATGAACGTTGTTTTAATTTTGTCATCATCGTCTATGGATTATTTCTTTAGTCTGGAATTTCTATTAATATTCCTTTTACTCTTGAAAACAGTAAAAACATCTGAAGGACAAACTCAATATGAAAAATTGCACCAAATTTACATTTTATAACAATATATGATTACTACAGAAGGAAGTACCTTCACTTTCTTATCTTCAAGACTTCAACTAATGAATGAGTATATTTAAGAGAAACTTATTGTTGAAATGGTCATGCTTCTATCGTTTGCAGGGTTGAATACAAATGTTATTCTCTGGCAAGCTGTGTGCCTCAATTTGTATCGATCGCTGCTTTTGTTTTGTTGCAAGCCAAACAAAACCAAGTTCTGTTACTCCACCGGAACATATACTTGACCTGTTTTGTGGACAATGAATAAGGCAGCTGTTTTAGTAGGTGTCAGTTCTGAAAACAAACAAAACGATCAGGTGTTACAAATTTGACATGGAAGTTGTGATAAATAATTCTGGCAAAGCTCAGGCATATGTTAATATTTTGTAGCACTTAATAAACTGTCCAACAGTGTTGTGTACCACTTTAAAGAATAAATGCAGCATTATTTTGTATGAATAAGTAGATACAGCTTTTCTCCAGACCTCCTGCAGTTGTGAAGTTGCAAGGTACAAATATGCAATTGTTCATACATAGATATGTATTGTCGGCACTTGGCAGCTACCTTGCTTTCCATATTTCATAAGTGCATTGAACTTATCTATACTTCTCTAAAAAATCCTACACAACATCTCCCATTTTCTAACGCACAACAGATTTCTACATGTATTTTCGGAACAAAGGTACGGAGTAGAGAATACTTATAGAAGTGTAGACAATACCGATCAGTAGTACTGAACAACACTTATTTTGTGGCATCACCTGAGGCCATGCAGCCCGGATCATCTTCCCTTCCTTTGGATCATAATCCGTTCTTGCTGCTAAATTCACAAATTAATTCCATTTAATATCATCATTATCTGAGTTTCAAAAAAAAAAAATATCATCATTATCTGCACATCAAGGAATGCACTTTACTCCAATATCTTAATTTCCATTACATTCAGTTTTATTTCAGTATAATTGCATTCCTTACCATTCACGATGTACCTTCCTCACTCATCTAGATCACTTGGGATGCAAACGTAACTGCAGAAACCCTGCTAATTAAGCTTAATGTATAACACTTGATTCAGACTGTGAAGAACACCAAGCGGCTACAACCGCTACACCTTGCAGACATAGTGGTCGACGCGGAAGGCGGCGTGGCCGTCAAAAACGTACACCTAGGACCTGGACGCTTGAGCGCCCACCAGTCGGCTGCTTCCTGCCATTTATTTTCTGCCGTTCTGAGTAAATAGCTATAGTCGAGTAGGCCAGTAGGAAAAATGACTAATGGATGTGCTCATCGGCTCCTCTACGTACCTGCTAGAGAAACTCCTCCAGGCCATCTGCAAGCCCATACGGACGTGCTAGAGCTACTTCCCTGCATAATGGTCTGCCCCGATCTTTTTCCTCTCCAATCTTTGAAACTCGACAGCTTCACGAAGCATTGTGTCCTCATGGAAAGTTGGAAACGCAGTGAATCAATTAATCTAAGATGATTCATGCACCGGACCAGATTGTCCACGGACTATCAGTTTGAAGAATATTTATCCTCTGTCATCTGGGAGAAGCTACGGAGTCTCACCAAGTCCTCTCCATCACATGCAAGTGGTAGCCCACCTCCGCGGCGACGGCAATCAAAATTTGCATGACACCGAACGTACAGTTTGCTATGCATGCAGCGCTGATCAGATCTGGCCTTCTACTCAAAGCGCTGCAACACCTCAACGTACCAGTTTGGCTGATCTTTCTCAGGTATATGTGATGCTAACACGGCCACTACACTATATAACTAGGCCGTCCTCATTTTCTCAGCAAGATTCGTTCCAATCGTCTAGGGCATCTTGAGTATATATGCTGAGTACGTACGCCTAATCAAAACGACAATAAAGCGTTCCAGTACAGTGTACTCTTATATGTGTCAACTGCAATCGCAACGATGACAAACAAGCTGATCCATGTAGCTGACGTACATGACGAGGGTCAAGTTGATACCAGAGATACAGGCAGCATCAGTGGCCATCTAGCCATTGGAACATGCTTGCCGAAGAGGTTTACCCATGTTAAACAGCATGCAGATTGATCCTTTAGAATGAAAATATGAGTTTCAGAAATCCTGGAAGTTGGTACATATAAGCTTAAATTTGGAGACACGTCATCATGTAATGCTGAAAGGTAGAATAATTAGACATACCATGCAGATTTATAATCGGAAATTCAGAGTGTAGTCAGAGAAACAATATAATATCATCCAAATCATGAACACAGGAAACAACAACTGATTGTATTGGCCATAGGGTACGATGGAGAATCATCTGTAATTAAATCACACAATTCCGAATGAGACTTCAATAAGAAAGGTCACAGATTAGTACATTGAAAATTAAGTAATGACTATACCATCAGGATGAGATAAGACCACCTGCCAATAATGGTGTGAAAATTAATCACCGGATGATCAAGGCCTTATACCAATACCATGCATGCAATTGTATAGTCCACGATTTTACCATGGGTGGATGCAGCCGAGGACGCCATCAATCAGTATTATCAGAAGCGCTCCCAGTAATCTTGATCGGAAAGACACTCTGCCGGATCGATCCAGCAGGTTAAGACCAGCGCGTGGAGGCCCAAGCTCTCTTGAGATATCTTCCAAATTCTTAGGGTCCTTGCTCTGGATCTTGTCCCCCCGGTGCGAAAGCAGTTGGTTCCGTAGTTTGAGAATTCTGCTAATTCCAAGTATTCCATTATTATTATTAAATAAGAGAATATAAAAAGTAAAGAGGAGAATGCATAACCAGAAGAATTGTGAGAAATAAGTCAATTTATCAAGTTGAGGAGGACGGGAGAGGCGAAGCCAAGGAGAGATATTATTTCGGAAGCCAATCACAGGATCTCGGCGAAAATAATCTACCCATTCAAGGAAGAACGGGATGCCCTAATTCATCCGACGGCTACAGGTAGCTTCCAGATATATCAGACGGTTAAATTGTTACTGTTTTCAGGATTAACTGGGAGGGCTCCATGGGAGTCTCCAATTAGTAAATATATATATATATATATATATAGGACATATTCATACTACACCCGGGTGTAGTTACACCCACGCGTGTTTCGTATAATCTAGGGAGTATCTATCATACCGAAGTATATGTACATGTAGTATGAAGTATATAAGACTATTTTGGTAGTATATATAATACTTTGTAGGCAGAATGCACATTTTTTTACGTAGACTCATTTTTTATGTGTACATATGCATGTATTTCGTATATATAGTGCAAACTACATGCTCACTTATATTTTTTTCACAAAACTTGGTTTGTAATATCTTAGATATAATATAAGAACATACTCAAACCGATAAAGTATGGTACATACATCCGTATCGTAGTACATGACACGTGGGTGTAGTTACACCAAGGAGTAGGAAGTATTTATATATAAGATATAAGATATAAAATTTATGGGTTTGCTCATTTTGAGTCGCTTGGGAATCTAAGACGTCCGTCCATGCCCGAGATTTGTAGGGATTTTACTTGTTTCGAACTCTGAGAACAAACATTTTACGTTGAAAATCTTTTCGGATTTGCACGTATAGAATTGTGAAACTGGTTCATTTTTGGGTCTGCCGGCATAACTTTATGTTATTTTAACACTAGTTGAGCACATCGTTATAACACTGTGAACATTTTGTTACATTGTTACAAGCAGATTAGTTCATAGTTGATCAGGACATGCATAAATGCACCCTTAAGTAAAGTATTTTTCAGTTTTCTTACTCACTTCATCCCTAATTAAATACCATACATCCATCAAAATTATATTAGATTTTTGTTTTAATCTTTGAGCATGTAAACCACTAGTACTTTTAGAGCAAGTATAATAAGGCTTAATCAGCTGGCTACAAGAATTAAAATAATATATTTGTGTCTAGTGGTTCCATCTAAGTAGTGGTGCTTAAGTTTTGAACCAAATTTGAGGATGAATCCCACGGTATGATTGCTGCACTCTCATGGAGCTCTCACAGCGCTTTAGATTTTCGGCCGTCCGATCGAGCTGACGTGGCGCGATCTCGGCCGTCGTTCCGTCCAGGGCGCTGAGGCCCTCCCGCAGACCCACTTTTTATCCATGGGTCATGTGAAGCCCGCCCGGCCCGGCGTCTCGCGGGGAGAGAGCACGCAACTTCGTCCGCCCAATCCCCTTCCTTCCCCTCCTCCCCAATGGCCTTCTTCCTCCTCACAGCCGCCGCCTCTCCCTTTCCCTCGTGCCTCCAGCGCCGCCGTCGGGCGTCCTGGCTCCTCCACGCACACCCTCCCCTCCAAGCCTGCTCCTCGGCCGATTTCCCTAGCGCTGCGGCTGGAAGGCCTCCTCATCATCGGGTTTCTGCGCCGCGGCGCCTCACAAAGTCGGCCATGTGGAGGAGCACACATGGAAGCAGCAGGCCGATGCGGGGATCTGCGGGCGGAGCTCCGCCGTCTCCGGACCCTCTCCATCTCGTGCTTCAGTGGGTCAAGGTCGGGGAGCAGCACACAGGGACCCTCCCCACTCGTTCTTCTCCTCTCTCCCAACAATATCCCCCAATCCCGTGTTGTTCCTCGTTTTTCACCGGCGGCTGGATGCCTAGGAGGAAGGAGGACGGGCGGCATGGCTTCAACGGGATTAGAAGGAGGCGGATTTTGGCATGGCCCGTACAACTGCCAAGATGGCGCCCCGCCGGAGTTGTTGTTCGTTCTATCTCCCCAGGTGAGCTCTTCCTCTCGTTCCTTCCTCCCTATTTTAGTTCCTCTTCCCATAGAGAAGAAGGAGGCTCTGCCAAGCCATGGACTTGCTGCCACCAACCCTCACCGGCCTCCTCCCTCCTCTCCCTACACCCTCGTGAGCTTTCCCTTTTTATTTTGATTTACTCTCGTGGTCACCTCCCTTTCAGTTTGTTGCCTGCCAACTGTTTGTTGTTATGCCTGTGCAAGCTGCCTTTTCATATATTTGTTGGTATACCCATGTAGGCCTGTATACTCCTGGTGTTGAGGGTTTGTGTAGCTTCTAGGCCAAGAAGCTGAGAGGGGTTTTCTTCTTTGAGTCGCCGGAACCAAGCGACAACGTGCTGCTGAACTTTCTGGTCTTCTATACAAGAGAAATCAAATGAATATGTTTAGTTTCTAAACTTTTCTTCATTTTTAAATAGAACTGCTTACTTAGACGCCGATATATTTCTTTACATGAATCGGCACTATGCTCTTATGCTTTTAGTTATACATATATTTTTTTGTTGGTCAGGTTTTCAAGTTTCAACCATTCTTACTTTGAAATGATTCTTTAGTTAGTTATAAATATAGAAAATTTGATGCCTGGGACATATTTTTTATGGTATATTGTGTCAGCTAAGGGATCTCTTATTTTTCTAGGTGTGCTACATAGGTATATGTAGATTTACTTTGTTCCGATGCACTCGCTTTTGATCACAGGAAACTAAAAAAATAAAAGATACTTCACATGCAACATCTTATACTATTTGAAGTTATTTTGCAGACATCGTTAGATATTTTTCTTCACTGTTCTGTTTAGCTAAATAACCAATTAAATGATTTAATATACATTTTTGTTTTTTGAACTAGGTAAAGAAAGTACGTTGCACTTTCTTATAGTCTATTGGCTGGCACTGGAATTTTGTTTGTCTTCTAGAGCGACATAGAACATGATATGCTTCTTTAACTCGTACATGTTGTCTATATTTTGCCTCTTTAACACCCTCTTTTTCTATCGATACTCAGATAATTCAGCTTCAAAAGCACCAAAAATTTATGTCAATACATGGGTGAGTGGAGATACTGCATGTAATACTCATTTTCCCATCTTTATACAGCGATGTACCTGTAGCAACTGTCATTTTACTCTCCCACTTAGAAGGACTTCTCTGTATTTTGTCGACCCTTCCGGTCTTATGGTGATTTTTTTCTCCGAAGCACTTCTTATGTCTTGCCTGCGTTTGAAGTGTTGGAGTTCTTAAATTCTTGATGAAGAGGATTTTGGAGGTACGTGCCGCCGGTGCTCGTGGCGCTTAATTAACTGCAGCAGCAGAACTTGGATTATTAATGGTATGCAATCTAGCTTGGTTCCAAAGCCTCTTAATTCCTGGTCCTATGTTTCAAAGCACAGTGCTTAAATTTTGATTAGTGTGAGTGGCTGAATTCTTGTGGTCATGCATAATGCAGCTGAAGTTTTTGAAATGTGGTGGAAAAATTATTTGTATTTTTATCGATGTAGTTTATTACTGCTCAATTAGACATGTGAATTCGGACGGATTACCCCCACAAGGAACAGTTCGTTTAATTACTTTACTATGAACAAGCTTCCATGGGCACGTTTTGATTCATTTCTTTGTCCACTTGCTCCTCTACTTTCACCTATAATTGCTTAGCACATCTCTTTTTGTGAGGAAAGCTTTTAGAATTATCTTTTTATGCTATATGATTCAATGTTCAGTTTGCATTGCCAAGCTTCTATATAAATGACCTTGCAGCTTCTCTACATCAATTTTCATTACAACAATATTACAATGTATTCTTTTTGTCTTGCAAGTAACAAATATATTTGAGTGCCAGACTTGATCCACTTACTATTTAACATTGTAGTTAACTCAACAACCAGTAAGTTCTACAAATCTTCGATCTCTTTGTTTGGGCTATAGCTGCCTATTTTGATGTACAGTACTATAAATGTGATCATGTATACTGTACATCATGGTTAATTTATTTTTGAAATATTCTTATTTGCAAACCTTTGTTAGAGAACAGATAGTCCAACTCAATGAGCCATTAATACTTTCATTTCTAGGGAAGATGTCATTGATAGATTGAACTGTTTTTGGGCTACTTTATCAATTTCATAATAGACAACGGCTGTTATGTCTTCTTGGGCTGCGTTTTGAAATCTTTGAGAGCAGGGTAGCAATTGTTTGTTTTCCGATTGAAACTAATCAACCTGCAATTTAATTATGTTTAATATTTGATCGCATTATTTTCCCAAAAAAAGATGGCAATAGCATACTTGTACATGTATTTTGACAAGTATAAATCTCTATTCTTCTCCCTCCACCTAGGTACAAGCAGGAACTTCATGTGTTAGTTCATTTACATGCATGGTTGCTTAGATTCATTGTTTAACATCCTCTCACAGGTCGTGCGGTGATGGTAACGGTGAGACCGATACACAGCCCTAGAGGACCATGTTCGCCGAATCATCGCATGAACATGGGTTGGGAGCTACACTAGAGTTGGCTCCTAGGTTTGGTCTGAAGAGGTGGGGTTGCGTGCATGTTGGCGATATGTGTTTGTGTTCTTGCATTAGGCTTGTTTCCTTACGAGTTATTCGTCTTCTATGTTAGGTTGGTTTACCCGTGCTTGATGCTCCGCATTCTCCGCCTGCCCTGTCCACTTGCTCCTCCAACGGACAAAACATCAACCACGTCTACCTTTCGTTTTCCGTTGTGCTCATCTACCCATTTCATTAATTAAAGACTGGCAAAAAAATTAGCTGGGTTTGGTTTCTGCCTCGTGGTATCTTTCTATATGATGTATCTATAGTTCTTTGTTGCTACATGCTGCCTTACTAATAAACAATAGTTACAGCAGTTTGCCTTTTTCAAAGGAAAATTTTACCTAAAGTGTCAAAATAATCACTACTCTCCCGAGTGCACATAAGAGAATGAGCAGACTATGCATCACTTCAAAATATACAATAAGTCAGACTCATGATTATTTTTGAGAACACAAGGAATATTGAATTTTTATGTTTTCCATGTTTCAACCATTTCGACATATACAAATCCAGATAGAGTAAACGGTGATCATTTGTGTCCCACAGTTTCGGGAAAAGGTGGAAATAAATGAAAAAATATATATAGAGAAAATCAAAAGAACCTCTACATAACATAATTTATAGTGGTATAATATAGAGGGGAGCTCATGGAGCCACCCGGTAAATCAGAATTTACTGATTGTAGGTCTCGCTTCCAAGTTCCAACAGAGGAGAGCTCATGTGATTTGACAATGCCCAAAAACGTTTTAACATTTTCCACAAGTATTTTACTGCATAAAGTGTAAATCGGCGTGAATTTCACGGGATTGTGCGCCAAGGCGCAAATCTATCTCTATGACATTCTTTACAAGCAGTTTATTGCATATTTTTGAATTCAGAGTGTATCTGTCCATGCTTTTGAACCAGCAAGATGTTATTAGTGTTGCTTTTGGACCTGAAGCTTGCTCTGTAATCTGTAGTAATAAGGCATTGCCAAATTTAGCACTGCTTTTACTGTAGAGTTTTTCTTAACCTGGCTATCAAGTTTCAGTGTGTTTCTGTAGTAGTACCACTGTGTAAGTCACCATATTCTATTGTAGGATTAGTGTTCTTAGACCGTCATTTTATCCATGCATCGGAACTTGGCTTTAAGCGGTTTCGGTCACAGAGTACTCGAAGCCAAGATCCGATGCGGATATTTGTGGTGGCATGAAGATCCCCGTTGCAAGAAAAACCACATCCTGTGGAAGTAAAGAATCCGATCAAATCACTGTTTCAATTCTTTTAGTAGCCTTTCATAGTTTTGAGAAACTCTTCCATTTGGAAAAGCAAATGTTATGTAAATGAACTGGGATAGTTTTCTATAGCAAACATTATGGGACCAAGTACCAGATTTTACACTAGAGGTCAACCAATTTAATAAGTATGCATCTCAAAACTTCATAACTGTTGCTTTTGAATAATAGAATAAAATTGGTGTGGTTCATGTTCTTTTTTTCGGGTGATAATATTTGTGCGATACTATGCAAATGTGTCCTCTTTGCCTCATGGCATCTTTCTCTCAATGAGCGGTCACATCTCATATTTTGATGCTTGGTTCCTACTTACTACCTTTTTTTCCTGGACTAAGTTGGTAATTTACTTTCTCTTAGGTTTGATATAAAAATGAGACCATTCTACGCTTCAATTTACACTGCGATTAAGGAGATGTTGGACTCCTAGGTTACAAATGATGTGCGTTGACCATGAGTTAATCTCAGTTTTTGTAATTACGAGTTCAGATGTTTAAAAAATGATTTGCTATTTCAGTACTTGTTTTTTTCTTCAAAGTAGTGTTTAGAACTTCATAATTGTATTGCCTTTTTCCCACAAGAGCACCGGCCTTCCTCTTTCTGATATACTCTTATAGAATCACCATTCGGAGGAGTATGTACTTTCATTTTTATTAAGCACATGCACATCAAAGCTTAGACAGACAAAGACCATTCAGTAACATTATACACTAACATCTTTAGACCATATACATCTTTAGAGCGATGTGGTTGAACTGTTTGGAGGCCTAGCCTTTTCTGTAATGGGTTTTTTCTGAGGTGGCCATGCATGTTTCCTTTTGCGGGGTTGTTATATCTTCTGTATGATCGGTGATATCCTTGGTGATCCATTGTGAGTGTCTCCATATTGTCCTCCTCACCTATCTTTGCTGCTTCTTCCACCACGTCTCCTTCCTTAAGTGCAGAATAGTGGAAGATCTGGTAGTGTGAGTGCTTTGTATCTGTACGCCGAAGATGTCAATTCACCATTTTTCCTTCTTTTGGTCAGTGTAAAATTTATAGCTTTAAATAATTGAATAAAATTGGTGTGGTTCATGTTCTTTTTTTTTTCAAGATATAATATTTGTGCGATACTATGCAAATGTGTGCTCATTGCCTCATGGCATCTTTCTCTCAATGAGCGGCCACATCTTATATTTTGATGCTTGGTTCCTACTTACTACCTTTTTGTTTTTTTGCCTGGACTAAGCTGGTAATTTACTTTCTCTTAGATTTGAGATAAAAATGAGACCATTCTACGCTTCAATTTACACTGCGATTTAGGAGATTTTGGACTCCTAGGTTACAAATGACGTGTGTTGACCTTGAGGTAATCTCAGTTTTTGTAATTACGAGTTCAGATGTTTAAACAATGATTTGCTATTTCAGTATTTGTTTTTTGTCTTGAAAGTAGTGTTTAGAACTTCATAACTGTATTACCTTTTTTTACCACAAGAGCACCGGTCTTCCTCTTTCTGATATACTCTTATAGAATGACCATTCGTAGGATTATGTACTTTCATTTTTATTATGCACACTATTATGCTTATATCAATAGCTTCTTTACTGTATTTGACTGATGTTAGTATATAATGTTACTGAATGGTCTTTCTCTGTCTAAGCTTTGATGTGCATGTGCTTAGATTAGAACCGATATATATCTATTAGGGATATTGCTGCTAAAAAGGTTCTGAAGACCTAAAGAAAGTTATATATACTACATATGCTTCTTCAGAACCGTGAGAGAAACAAGTGTATATGTACGTTGCTTCTTTCTTTGCAACCCTGTGTCATGGCTGTGTCGCCTACTGGTGATTACATTAAGTGTGTATCATTAATCTCTATTCACCTATTCACTTGCATTTTGTTTGTGTTATCAAATTAGGGGTGTAGCTATGAAATCTGGCTACAACTTCGCTAATATGATCTCCCGTCCTTTCTTGCTAGGTTTAAGCCATGGATATCGTTGATATTCCATCCAAGTTCATGATGAAGGCGACACTCACCATCTGCAGCTTCCAAATCCATTAACAACACTATAGCCACCAAGGCCAAGTGACATTTTTATTTGTTTGACATTTTTTAATAAACTAAAAGATAGAGGTAGTACTATTGATGTTTTACATAGTGTTTCATCCAGCAGATAGTTCTTCTATTTGATGTTTTATTACCATCAATTTCTACATATGCTTAATATAGTGTTCTACAAACTGTTTTCTCGGGTCTAGAAGCCAATGCTAGCCCCAAAATATTTATCCATTTCTTCTATTTTCTCGATTATATCTAAGTGTTTGCTACTCCATTTATGATTTCGTGTGTTCAATCCTATCTATTTCGTTCCATAAATATACAAAGTTAAACCGATGCGAATTTTACGGGATCGTGCGCCAAGGCGCACATCTAAATCTAGTCAGTGGTAAAGCAAGGAACCTCGTGCCTTAGCATAACAAATTTGACTTTCATGAAGCTTAGGCTTGGCTGATATATGTCTTACACCACTAGTCATTACGAGTTAGCCCGCCCTCATCTCAATTTTTTTTAGCCCGCCCTCACTTTTTCATGATGCTTAGGTTTAGCTAATGTGTGTATTTCCCGATCATTGCTATAATTAAAAATTATTTTTCCCACCCTTCTTTTGTCCTTAAGAGGTTGACATTAAAGTTAGGGGGCTCATTTCCAAGAAAATCCCTTTTAATTTGTATTGAGAAAAGTACTTGGAAGAGTAGATAATTTGAGATGTATCTGTGGAGCACAAATAGGGATGCGCCACGAGTAGCCAATTTCTGAATTTTCAAAAAAGTGGGCGGCTAGGCTAGAAGTTCGGGCAGGAGATGGTAGGCTCTCCCTTCCTGCCGCTATTTCCGTCGGAGCTTGGAATGTTCCAGCCATGGCGGTCAAGCACCGTGGATGTTGTGGAAGAAATCGACACGTGCGCAGCCTCCCGGCCTGAATCCTTGCGTAGGAGAGGAGGATGGGGTCGAGGAGGGGCCCTAGGCTGGCGGACAAGGCATGCGGGGAAGGGGTGCTGCAGATCTCCGTGCGCGGTGGAGCATCTCGGGGAAGCATGTGAGCTCGGATGAGAGAGAGAGGCAGGAAGAAGAGATGCGGGTGAGACATGAGATGAGGAAGAAGAGAGAGAGAGGGGCGTGTGAGAGAGAGGATGTGTGCATGACGCTTTAACAAATAGGATGCGCGCTTGAAAGGGCAGGTCGTGTGATTTTCTACAAATTCTAGGAGCCGTTGGATCGTGCATCTAGATGCATCGCTGCCTAGGTTGCTGGTGGCGGACCACTATGGGGTGCGCCTATATCAGACCCTTTTGATTTTTTTAGCACTAAAAATAAAACGTCTGAAAACTGTATTATCCCTTTCGAATTCGAGGAAGCTAAAAAAACGCAAACGGGTGTAGACGATTGAATTCGGATGTAAAGTTTCGTGTGGATGCTTTTTTATATGAAAAAACTTTTCAATCCGATGTTTTATGCAAAATTAAGAGCCGTTTTATCGGATTTTTTTTTTGCAAAATATGTCAAAATTCATGTTTGTTATTTTTCCTAATAACTAGATTACGTAACATAGCTACATATAATATGATTTTGCAATTTGAAGTTTTCATCATTTTCTTTTATTATTTCCAAAACTGAAATGGCGATGTTCATGTGGGGGTGAGGGGGGGGGGGTTGCACTCTATGTTGGGAAGACATCTGGCTAGGTAATACACCTTTATCCACTCAATATCCATCTCTCTACAATATTGTGCTACATAAACATGTTATTGTCTCAAATGTATTGTTACACAAGCAAATTGTTGATAAAACTCCAAAATAGCTTTTTCTTTTGACTCAATCCTCTTTTTTTCCTTAGCATTCGGGAAAGACAAAAAAAATCAGAGTAGGAAACATTATCTAGAATTTCTCTTAGATTCGATGGAGCATGGTTAAACTTAGTGGAAAGGTTAATGAGTGTTAACCTAGTTTGATGAGCCACATAGGTTTTCATGACGATTAATATCTTCATGGTCTTTCTCGGTTAAATCGATATATGCAAATTTTATGAATAAACATATAAGGTTTCCACGGAATTACCTTTGGAAGCTGAAGGTTCCTTTAAAGTTAAAGGTCCTTAAGTGGTTCCTTCATAAAAGAAGTTATTTGTCACTAAATATAACTTGGTAAAACGGCGATTGATAGGATGTACCATGCTCAAAAGTCTATTGTTTGGAGAGTTGTTTATTTTGCTTTCAATGTTCCACCACGCGCTAACGTTACATGTATGTTTGGGAATGTGCTTAATGGGATTGACCAATAATTAAGGCTAGAAGTTCAGTTAGAGTTTGTGCTTTAATTCGAACAATTTAAAATTTCCGAAACGATGTTGTAACAAAGTGTTCAAATAATTTTACAACTCGTCTACAAAAGTACCTACTGGATCCACATGTAGTCGTTCCTTCTTCATGCGGGGGATAGCGTGAACATATGGATACCAGATGAACTCGGTTGATGGCGGTCGTTCAGACTATATTCAACCATGGTTGTTAGCGGCAATCTAGAGATCTTTCTTTAGTTTTTTTGTTGGTTGATCCATGTTGAAACTTTGTGCCATCCTTACTTTGCAATGAATAAAGTTGTGTGCATCACTTCGATCCACAAGCCTGGGCTATGTTACCCTTTTCCAAAATAAAAATAATGTGGCCCTAACATTTAATTCGATATTAAAGAAGAACACATGGGTAAATTTATTCTTTCCTAGTCTTTGTGATTGTTCTGCATTCTTCCAATGTAATCATGGCTAAATCTATAGTCTACCCCTAATCATGGCACTTTTTAAATTTTGCATTAAATTATGGTTAAATCTACAATTACACCGCGGAAAAGAGGCACGATTAAAGCCGACCTTAGCATTACACCTCCAGAACGACTGAAGATTTCCTCTTCATCAATGCCACTGGCCGGAGCAGGCCCATACCTGATGCAGGTTGATACGTCCAAATTGCATCACTATTTTATATCATAATTTACTATTATTCATTGATATATTTTATATTTAGAGATGATACTTATGTTATTTCATCTATTTTTGCATGTTTGATGATTTTTGGAGAATTAACTGTCGGAGTCAGAATTCTGCTGAAAAAAGGACCGTCAAGATACCATATTTCTGAAGATCAGCAATTCCCTGAAAATACCTAGAAGTTCCTATTTTGCCAGATGCTGGAGGAAGCCAGAAGGGGAGCCTGAGATGGGCCAGGAGGGGCCCACACAACCCCTAGGCGTGGGCCACCCCCTGGTCGCGCCTAGGCATGGTGTGGTGGCCCTGTCCCACCACTGACATTGTTCATTCGCGTATTTCATCCCCCGAGAACCCTAAACAGAGGGGAAGCGAACAGAGAAATATTTCGCCACCGCGACGGGGCGGAAAACCACACAGAGAGAAAAGCTCTCCGGCAGGCAGAAATCTGCTAGGGAAATTCCTTCCCGGAGGGGGGAAATCGTCATCATCTTCACCGTCATAGAGTCGGACTTCCTCAGGATCATCATCATCTCCATCACTAGCACCATCATCTCCACTCCGTCCCGCTGTAACATTTTGAGTTTGATCTTGTCTAGTTCACAGGGGAAACTTTCCCAGTACTCCTTGTAGTTGATGCTATTAAGTGAAACCATTGGATTAAGGTTTATGTCCAGATTGTTATTCATCATTATATCACCTCTGATTATGATCCATATGATGTCTTGTGAGTAGTTCGTGAGGACATGTGAGAAGTTAAGATGTTACTAATGGAACTATGTTGAGTAATATTTAATGGTTTGATATTTAACTTGTGGTGTTATTCTTCTAGTGGTGTCATATGAACGTCGACTACATGATACTTCACCTTTATGGGCTGATAACCCACAAGTATAGGGGATCGCGGCAGTCTTCGAGGGAAGTAAAACCCAAATTTATTGATTCGACACAAGGGGAGGTAAAGAATACTTATAAGCCTTAACAACTGAGTTGTCAATTCAGCTGCACCTGGAAAAGCACTAGCAACGGGGGTGATGTGAAAGTAGCAGATGATATGAGAGCAATAGTAACGAGTAACACGGCGGCGAGTAATAGTAATATGAGAGCAATGGCACCGGAAGACGGTTGATACTACTTCCAATGACATGTAGAACGAGTATATGATGATGAAAGATGGACCGGGGTTCCCAGCTATCTACACTAGTGGTAACTCTCCAATAACAAGTGTTGGGTGAACAAATTACGGTCGGGCAATTGATAGGATTGAAATAGCATTAGGACAGAATATCAAGATCATTAATCATGTAGGCATGTTTTCCATATATAGTCATACGTGCTCGCAATGAGAAACTTGTACAACATCTTTTGTCCTACCGGCCGGTGGCGTAGGGCCTCTAGGGAATCTCTCGGAAATTAAGGTACTCATTTTAATAGAGCACCGGAGCAAAGCATTAACACTCCGTGAAAACATGTGATCCTCATATCTAAGCCTTCCCCGCCGGTTGTCCCAATTTCGTCACTTTGGGGCCTTTGGTTCCGGACATAGACATGTGCATACAACTTGTAGATACAATCTAAGCAATAAGTATAGAGCTCTAATCTAAGATCATGCCACTCGGGCCCTAGTGACAAGCATTAAGCATAACAAGATTGCAGCAACAATAACTTCATAAACTTTGTAGATAGACAATCATAACGTAACAATCCATCGGATCCCGACAAACACAACACCGATTACATCAGATGAATCTCAATCATGTAAGGAAGCTCATGAGATCATTGTATTGAAGTACATGGGAGAGATGATACCAACTAGCTATAGCTAGAACCCGTAGTCCATGGGGGAACTACTCACGGAGCATGATGGAGGCGGTGGCGTTGATGGAGATGGCTTCCGGGGGCACTTCCCCGTCCCGGCAGGGTGCCGGAATAGAGACTTCTGTCCCCCGAATTGGAGTTTCGCGATGGCGGCGGCGCCCCTGGAGTCTTTCTGGAGTTTCGTCAATTGGTGTCGCGTTTTTAGGTCGAAAGGGCTTATATAGGCGAAGAGACGGAGTCGGAGGGGCCACGGGGCCTCCTCCCCATAGGCCGGCGCGGCCAGGGTGGAGCCCGCGCGGCCCTGTCGTGTGGGGCCCCCACGGCTCGCCTCCGACTCTCCTTCGGTGTTCGGGGCCTTCCGGGAAAAATAAGATGTTTGGCGTTGATTTCGTCCAATTCGAGAATATTGCCCGAACAGCCTTTACGGAACCAAAAACGGCGAAAACGAGAACCGACATCGTGGCATCTTGTTAATAGGTTAGTTCCGGAAAACGCATAAAAACATTATAAAGTGCAAGCAAAACATGTAAGTATTGTCATAAAACAAGCATGGAACATCGGAAATTATGGATACGTTGGAGACGTATCGGCATCCCCAAGCTTAGTTCCTACTCGTCCTCGAGTAGGTAAACGATAAAAAGAATAATTTACGTAGTGACATGATACTTACATAACCTTGATCATACTATTACAAAGCATATGAGATGAATGAAGTGACTCAAGGCAATCATCTATAGTTGCTAACAAATAGATAACATATAGCAAAACTTTTCATGAAGAGTACTTTCAAGACAAGCATCAAAACCCTTGCACAAGAGTTAACTCATAAAGCAATAGATTCAAAGTAAAAGGCATCGAAGCAACACAAAGGAATATTTAAGTTTCAGCAGTTGCTTTCAACTTTCAACATGCATATCTCATGGATAATTGTCAACATAAAGTAATATAATAAGTGCAAATAAGCAAGTATGTAAGAATCAATGCACGAGTTGACACAAGTGTTTGCTTCTAAGATGGAAGGAAGTAGGCAAACTGACTCAACATAAAGTAAAAGAAAGGCCCTTCGCGAGAGGGAAGCGAGGATTAAATCATGTGCTAGAGCTTTTTAAGTTTTGAAATTATATGGAGAGCATAAAAGTATAGTTTTGAGAGGTGTTTGTTGTTGTCAACGAATGGTAGTGGGCACTCTAACTACCTCATCAAACGAGACTTTCAAAGAGCGGCTCCCATGAAGGACGTTATCTCTACCAGCAAGGTAGATCATCCCTCTTCTCTTTTGTTTACACATGTACTTTAGTTTTAGTTTTATGGTTGACACTCCTCCCAACCTTTTGCTTACACAAGTGATACGTCTCCGACGTATCGATAATTTCTTATGTTCCATGCCATATTATTGATGATACCTACATGTTTTATGCACACTTTATGTCATATTCGTGCATTTTCTGGAACTAACCTATTAACAAGATGCCGAAGTGCCGGTTGCTGTTTTCTGCTGTTTTTGGTTTCAGAAATCCTAGTAACGAAATATTCTCGGAATTGGACGAAATCAAGACCCAGGGTCCTATTTTGCCACGAACCTTCTAGAAGACCGAAAGGGATACGAAGTGGGGCGACGAGGCGCCGCCACCATAGGGCCGCGCGGCCAGAGGGGGGCCCGCGCCGCCCATGGTGTGGGCCCCTCGTCGACCCTCCGACTCTGCCCTTCCGCCTACTTAAAGCCTCCGTCGCGAAACCCCCGAGGCGAAAAACCACGATACGTAAAACCTTCCCGCAGACGCCGCCGCCGCCAATCCCATCTCGGGGGATTCTGGATATCTCCTCCGCACCCCGCCGGAGAGGGGATTCATCTCCCGTGAGGACTCTACACCGCCATGGTCGCCTCCGGAGTGATGAGTGAGTAGTTCACCCCTGGACTATGGGTCCATAGCAGTAGCTAGATGGTTGTCTTCTCCTCATTGTGCTTCATTGTTGGATCTTGTGAGCTGCCTAACATGATCAAGATCATCTATCCTATAATACTCTATGTTGTGTTTGTCGGGATCCGATGGATAGAGAATACCATGTTATGTTAATTATCAAGTTATTACATATGTGTTGTTTATGATCTTGCATGCTCTCCATTATTAGTAGAGGCTCTGGCCAAGTTCTTGCTATTAACTCCAAGAGGGAGTATTTATGCTCGATAGTGGGTTCATGCCCGCATTGACACCGGGACAAAGTGACGTAAAGTTCTAAGGTTGTGTTGTGCTGTTGCCACTAGGGATAAAACATTGGCGCTATGTCCGAGGATGTAGTTGTTGATTACATTACGCACCATACTTAATGCAATTGTCTCGTTGCTTTGCAACTTAATACCGGAGGGGGTTCGGACGATAACCTCGAAGGTGGACTTTTTAGGCATAGATGCAGTTGGATGGCGGTCTATGTACTTTGTCGTAATGCCCAATTAAATCTCACTATACTTATCATGACATGTATGTGCATTGTTATGCCCTCTCTATTTGTCAATTGCCCGACTGTAATTTGTTCACCCAACATGCTTTTATCTTATGGGAGAGACACCTCTAGTGAACTGTGGACCCCGGTCCATTCTTTTTATACTGAAATACAAATCGTCGCAATACTTGTTTTATCGTTTTCTCTCGCAAACAATCATCTTCCACACAATACGGTTAATCCTTTGTTACAGCAAGCCGGTGAGATTGACAACCTCACTGTTTCGTTGGGGCAAAGTACTTTGGTTGTGTTGTGCGGGTTCCACGTTGGCGCCGGAATCCCCGGTGTTGCGCCGCACTACATCCCGCCGCCATCAATCTTCAACGTGCTTCTTGGCTCCTCCCGGTTCGATAAACCTTGGTTTCTTTCTGAGGGAAAACTTGATCTTTTGCGCATCGCCGCCTTCGCAGGGTTCCCAGCGAGCGTGAACCCACGCCATCCGCACGCGCGTGGTGGAGGGGGGGGAAGTGGTGGTGGTGTTTGAGCTTCTGGTGTTCTGCTTCTGCGGCGGCGTTTGAGCTTCTGGTTTGGTGTTGGAGGGGGGGGGGGGGAGAAGGGGGAGGCTGAGGCAGGAGGAGGAGGAGGGGGGGGGGGGGGGAGGTG
>NC_061513.1:43976792-43991810 GCF_022539505.1 Lolium rigidum | reverse complement strand
CTAAGCCCATCTTGATCGCGGCCCACCTCCTGATTTAGCCAAAATCTGGTGATAACACAACGAAGACTGCCCACCCTGGATTGATGACCGCCCTATTGTTGTTGAAATAGGTAGTCATCCTCCAACTGCAACCAGTGTTGGTGAGGAAGGTAATCTTCCCAGGGATACCAGTTGACGAACTTCGAATGGATTTGGAGCATGCCCAAGGTCCGCTCGAAGATGAAGCATAGGAAGCTCTCCGCACCGACTTTGTCATGGAATGCTATTCAACCAAGCACAATGCATAAGGAGTGATTGTGCATTGTACAAGGTTGGATAGCACCATTGTGGTGTTAGTAGGATGCCACATTCAATCACTGGCCAGATAGTAGAAATAACAATCAAGCAATGTCCCTCATATTAACCACTTAGTGGCACGAATGGTTCTTTTTGACCAAGTGCTATGCATAGTTATGAGTAATTGTACAATGCTCAAGGTTAGAACAGATGACTCCGCCACCAATAATGTGGCCATATTGTAATCATTGGCTCATCACAAGAGTTGAATAATAGTTAGGCTCTCATATAGTCGATGGATAAACACACCTTAGGGATGGGGTCAGTGAACCTAGTGCATTGCTAACCATCACTGTTAGCACAATGTACATGGTTTAGTAACTCCATCCCCTGATTTGGGCCACATTTGAATGATCAGCCCTGGACAAGAAATTAGAAAAAGGACTGGTGGTGGAAACAAGAGAAATACACACTTATGTGTGCACATAACTCTAGTTTAAGTCACACCATTCTTTGAATACTTGTTTAATCATAGGTCTGATATATGAATTCACAATGATTAAAATGTATACCTCATAAGTACACCTATCTTTGCAACAATTATCAAAGTTGTAATCATCAACAGAAGCATCCATTAGCTAAGCAATGTCAAATTAACCGGCCTCTTATATTGGTTAGACACAAAGATTCGAAGATGGACTCTCCAATGTTGCTGGTCCTGTTTGCGAAGGCCGTTGTTGCAAGTCACCCCAAATGTCGACACACACAAAAACATCGCATCCATTACTCCCTCCACCGTAACTTTCAGAACTCCAATCACAACCGTCATGCTTTTCTCCACATCTATCGATACTAAATTATGCATTGACTTTTGCGTTTCACGTCAATCAAATTATAAGAGTTGTGGCAAACAGAGGTTGGATCTGGTGGTTAGGTCCGTTGTGGTGGAACCAGCCCACCCAGGTTCAAGTTCTAGAGTTGGCATGGGCGTTTGCATTTACCTGGATTTATTTCAGGATTTAACCGGCGCTATGCTTTCAGTGGTAGGTGACGTGCCCGTCAACAGCGAGGCGTCAGTGGTGACTTCGTCAACCTCAAGATATGCCGCTCAGTCTCTCGGAGGTGCTCATAGGGATAGGGTGTGCGTGCGTGCCTTCATAGGGATGTTTATACGTGCGTATTTGTAAGCGTCTGCGTTGTACTGTGTTCTCAAAAAAAAATTATAAGAGTTGTGCTACACGTCTAGGCGAACAAAACCCGACGGATTAATTGCGGGTCAAAAACTAGATAAGGTGACAGTGATCAGAAGGTAGTAGTTCCGTACCCTCCCAGTCGTTGGATCGACCAAGCCAGGTATAAAAAATGCATCTTAGCATGCCCAACGTACGTATTCCCGTAATTAAACAATGTACACCGTTCGGACGACCTAGGAATTTCCAATTTAAAATGGACCTGGAGCTACCCTGCCGGCCGTCTTAAACATCTGTTTGTCCGTTCCTCAATTGTTAATAAATCTCGCCGTTCCCATCCTTGAATGTTCTTCTCTGGTATTCAAGTTTAATCATGTCGTGCCGGAAAAAATGTGCTGAATTCTGGAACGGTAGCAGTGATCCGGGACCTGTCATTTCGAGACACTCGAAAATTGATCACCCTGGCGCGCGTCAATCCAAAATCATCACACTGTAAATACTACTACTACACAGTACGGCTCGAATGCTGACGAAAGAACCATCCCACCGGGCGCCGAGTACTTGTGAGAAAAAATGTTGCGAATTCTGGAACGGCATTGATCTTGATCCTGGACCTGTCATCTCGAGACGCTCACATATTAATCGCCCTGTGCGCGCGTCAAGCCAAAATCATCACACTGTAAATACACAGTATGGCTCGGCAGATGCTGACGAGAAAATTGCGTCGACAGCGGAGTCCCAACCCCAAAGTGGACACTTGCTGCTTGCTAAAAAAAACCAGCATCTCCCCTCTCGCGTCTTGTCAAATGATTTGTATACATCGTCATGTTAGGACTAGTGGTATGCTGTGCTAGCTATATATCGTTGTTTATTGCCGCCACTGCACTTGCATATGCATGGTTGCGTCCGCAAGTGCGAGCTTCTATAGGATTCGGCTCGCCAAATATTTGACACATGGAACAAATAGATCTTTGGCGAGAAGGAGAGGTGACAATTATTCTATCAACGAACAGATGGTGATTCCCGCCCAAAAAGAAAGGAAATGGTATATATCCATCCATCCGTCTATTCTATCCCTTCCCACAAATGTATGTTTCCTAGGGCTAGGAGACCCCTTAAACCGCTGCTTGCTTGTGCGAGGTCTGGTATGCGTGAAACCGCACCAAAACTCTAAATTGAACTGCAAATCATGTTTTTTTTTGTATATTTTAACACATCTATGTTACATAGTTTATGAAAATGTAAAATATGACATCAAATATGAACTAAAATTTGATAGTTTCATACATCACACAATACAACAATAATCCTTATTACAAAAATTGTTTAAATCTCAATAATTAAACAAATGGTTTAGAATACAAATAATGGTTTAAATAACACCTTAATGAATATAAAATAAAATGAATTAAATTAAACTCATAAGACTCTCCATAAAATTTAGTAAGAACTTTCTCCTTCTTACAATCTATAATAACACCACAAGTGTGCAAGAAAGGTCTACCAAAAATGATAGGACATGTCTTACTAGCAGCTGAACCAAGTACTAGAAAATCAGCAGGATATTTAATCTTAAGACATAAAACTTCCACATCTCTAACAATACCAATTGGAGAGATGGTCTCTATACTAGCAAGCTGAATAACCACATCAATTTTTTCAACTTCACAAGAACCAATTTCATGCATGATTTCCCTGTAAAGCTCATAAGGAATAGCACTTGAACTTGCACCAATATCACATAAACCATAATATGATCACCTATTCTGACCGAAAGCATAGGAACACTAGTTTTCCTAGATTTACTAGGATGTGTAACAATATTAGAAGCATCTTCACAGAAGATAATGTGTCCATCTTCTAAATTTTTAGTGACAAGGTCATTTACTATTGCTACTGCGGGTTCAATAGTTATTTGTTCATCAGGTTCTATAGCTTTCTTTGTACTTTTGTTAACCACGCTAGTTATAATAGAATGTTCCTTTACCTTGGCAGGGAAAGGTACTTTCTCAATATAAGGTTCAGGCAAAACACGATAACAGTACAAACTTCAATATTTCTAGCAAGAACACATTTAACAATGTCTTTATAAGGTGCACGATACTTGTTCCACTCCTTTTTGGAAACATCAAGATAAGAGGCAAAGGTCTTAAAACAATTTGCAAGAATTTAAGAATCAAGGCCATAAACAACACTAATATGATGAAAGTCATCAGTTCTCATAAAAGATTTAATGCATTCATAATCATAATTTATACCTGACTTTCTTCCTTTGTCATTCCCCCATCTTTTAGTATTTTCCTGAATGCGGTCGAGAAGATCCCATTTAGCTTCTTCTTTTATACGTGTAAATGATCCAGAACAAGAAGCATCCAATAAATACTTATCATGAAGAGAAAGTCTTGCATAGAAGTTATTAATAACAATATTATAAGGGAGCTCATGAATGTGACATTTGAGCATTAGTGACTTCAACCTCCCCCACGCTTGGGCTATACTCTCTCCATCTCGAGGCCAGAAATTATATATTTGATTCCGATCTTTATGAATCTCACTAGGAGGATAGAATTTGGAATAAAAGTGAGGTGCAATTTCCTCCCAGCCAATAGATTGGCAATTCTTCCGCATATTATACCATTCCGCAGCTGTGCCCTTCAGTGATAAAGAGAATAACTTCCTCTTAACTTGGTCCATTGAAATACATGCACACTTGAACAACTCGCATAATTCATGTATAAAGAGTAAATGATCACCAGGATGGACAGTTCCATCTCCTAAATAGCAGTTATTCATAACACGTTCAACAATTTTTATAGGTATTTTAAAAGGATCTAATTGAGCAGGCGGTGGTTCATCTACTACCGTAATAGTGGTAGTAGTAATCCCAAATAGGGAGTCAAATGGAGATTTCTCCATAATGAAATAAAGTAGAAGACAGAAATAAAAACATCACTTACAGTAAAAGTTTCCTTTACCAATTCCACTCTTCAATAATACTTCACTCCCCGGCAACGGCGCCAGAAAGTAGTCTTGATGACCCACAAGTATAGGGGCTTTATCGTAGTATTTTCGATAAATAAGAGTGTTGAACCCATCGAGTAGCAGAAGGTGTTGACAAGCAGTTTTGATGTAGGATTCACTGTAAACACTAGCAAACAGGTTTTCAGGGGTATTTGATATTGCAAATAAATAAAGTACGAATAAATAAAAGACAATAATAATAATTGCAGCGAGTGGCCCAATCCTTTTTTGAGCAAAGGACAAGTCGGTTGTTTTACTTATGATGTCTAAACGTTCCTGAGGACACATGGAAATTTTGTCCTTCACGCAGCTGAATAATCTTTATCGGTTTGGTAGGTGTTGTGTGGGTGAACCTATGCTAATGCACTACAACTTGGACTAATGCATACTTGTGATTATATCACTTGCAAGCATCCGCAACAAGTAATTAAGATAAATCTAACCACAACCTTAAACTTTGAGATCCTACACTCCCTCATGCACTGGTTTCCCAACTGGGGTTTAGGTTTCTGTCATTCCCGCAACCCCACAATTAGTAGCCAATACACGATGTATTCCACTAGGCCCATGATACGTCTCCAACGTATCCATAATTTCTGATGTTCCATGCTTGTTTTATGACAATACTTACATGTTTTGCTTGCACTTTATAATGTTTTTATGCGTTTTCCGGAACTAACCTATTAACAAGATGCCACAGTGCCAGTTCTCGTTTCTACGCTGTTTTTGGTTCCGAGAAAGGCTGTTCGGGCAATATTCTCGGAATTGGACGAAATCAACGTCAAACATCTTATTTTTCCCGGAAGGCCCCGAACACCGAAGGAGAGTCGGAGGCGAGCCAGGGGGCCCCACACGACAGGGCCGCGCGGGCTCCACCCTGGCCGCGCCGGCCTATGGGGAGGAGGCCCCGTGGCCCCTCCGACTCCGTCTCTTCGCCTATATAAGCCCTTTCGACCTAAAAACGCGACACCAATTGACGAAACTCCAGAAAGACTCCGGGCGCCACCGCCATCGCGAAACTCCAATTCGGGGGACGAAGTCTCCGTTCCGGCACCCTGCCGGGACGGGGAAGTGCCCCGGAAGCCATCTCCATCAACGCCACCGCCTCCATCATGCTCCGTGAGTAGTTCCCCCATGGACTACGGGTTCTAGCTGTAGCTAGTTGGTATCATCTCTCCCATGTACTTCAATACAATGATCTCATGAGCTGCCTTACATGATTGAGATTCATCGATGTAATCGGTGTTGTGTTTGTCGGGATCCGATGGATTGTTACGTTATGATTGTCTATCTACAAAGTTTATGAAGTTATTGTTGCTGCAATCTTGTTATGCTTAATGCTTGTCACTAGGGCCCGAGTGGCATGATCTTAGATTAGAGCTCTATACTTATTGCTTAGATTGTATCTACAAGTTGTATGCACATGTCTATGTCCGGAACCAAAGGCCCCAAAGTGACAGAAATTGGGACAACTGGCGGGGAAGGCTTAGATATGAGGATCACATGTTTTCAGAGAGTGTTAATGCTTTGCTCCGGTGCTCTATTAAAAGGAGTACCTTAATTTCCAGTAGATTCCCTAGAGGCCCGGCTGCCACCGGCTGGTAGGACAAAAGATGTTGTACAAGTTTCTCATTGCGAGCACGTATGACTATATATGGAAAACATGCCTACATGATTAATGATCTTGATATTCTGTCTTAATGCTATTTCAATCCTATCAATTGCCCGATCGTAATTTGTTCACCCAACACTTGTTATTGGAGAGTTACCACTAGTGTAGATAGCTGGGAACCCCGGTCCATCTTTCATCATCATATACTCGTTCTACATGTCATTGGAAGTAGTATCAACTGTCTTCTGGTGCCATTGCTCTCATATTACTATTACTGCTGCTGTGTTACTGTTACTATTGCTCTCATATCACTGCTACTTTCACATCACCCCTGTTGCTAGTGCTTTTCCAGGTGGAACTGAATTGACAACTCGGTTGTTAAGGCTTATAAGTATTCTTTACCTCCCTTGTGTCGAATCAATAAATTTGGGTTTTACTTCCCTCGAAGACTGCCGCGATCCCCTATACTTGTGGGTTATCAAGACTGTTTTCACGGCGCCGTTGCCGGGGAGGCATAGCTCTACTCATAAGTTCACCTGGGGAGTACACTCTACCTCTCTCTGTTTTTGTTTTATTTTATTTTGTTTTGCTTAGTTTACTTTTGCCTAGTTTATTTGTGCTTAGTTTATTTCTGTCTTGTTTTATTTTTCTTAGTTTACTTTTGTCTAGTTTCTTTTTGTCTTGTTTTACTTTTCTCATATACCCAAAAATCCATAAAAATTTGAAAAACCTAAAAAATTAAAAACTGCTGTTATGGGAGAACCCATAACCTACTTGGAGCTTATAGAATATTATAATAATTATAGAGAATCAAGAGCGGGAAAAGTGATGAGTGTTGTGATAGAAAAATTGAATACAATTGCTAAAATCTTGCTTAAACGCCATGATATAAACTCGTTGCTCTCAACAGGACACTAAACATCTTAAATTTCAATGTGGCTTTAGTGAGGAATTTTTAATTAAGAACTATAATCGGAATAGCTATATTCATTTTGGGTTTGAAGAGGTAGAACAATTTGTCATATTTATGGGAGCCTCTGAGATAGAATCCTTCATGGTTAAAAATTATGAAACTTGTGTTGTTTGTAAGGACCTTAAAAATTATGTCTCTTCTATCCTTAATTTTTGCAATGAAAGTTACACTGATAATCCTTATATCATTGATTATAAAGAGAGACTCATTAATGCACAAGAATGCACTCACAATTTGCAGGGACCTGTGGAAGAAGAAATTGATGAACCCGAAAGCTCATTGGATGAAAAAGAGGAGGAAATTGATGAACCTGAAAGCTCATTGGATGAAAAAGAAGAGGAGAGTGATGAACAAAAGGAGGAAGAATGGATTAGCTACCCATGCCAACCTTCTAATGAGAGTAACTCTTTATCTCTTACACTATTTGATTGTCCTCCATGCTTACCGAAAGAGGTTGAATGTTATGTTCCTGTGGATTCTCTTGAAATATTCCCTATGAGTAAAACTTGTGAGAATAATTATGCTACTGTTATTTATGATAATCCATGCTACTTTGATAAATCTTATGATAATGCTTTGTTTGTGCCTAATGTCGAAATGCATGGTACTAAAGAATTTTGCGTAGCAAATGTTTATGATAAAGCTCTTGATGATGGCCCTATGTTACTTGATAATATTAATTGTACTACTAATGAAAATGGGATTGGAGAGGTCTTGACATTATCTATGAGTCCCATATCTCTTGAGATTGATCAACCATCTTGTTATATTAATGATAAAAGTGTGTTTGAAAGTTTTAATCGCACTATTTTTGAGCTTGATAAAAATTATGTGTTTATGGATCATGAAAAGCATGCTATATGTGATAGTTATATTATTGAGTTTGTTCATGAAGCTACTGAAAATTATTATGAGAGAGGAAAATATGGTTATAGAAATTTGCATGGTACTAAAACACCTCTCTATATGCTTAAAATTTTGAAGTTACTTTTGTTTTATCTTCTTATGCTTATCACTTTGTTCTTCATGAATTTATTTGTGTACAAGATTCCTATGCATAGGAAGTGGGTTAGACTTAAATGTGTTTTGAATTTGCTTTTTGATGCTCTCTTTTGCTTCAACTCTTATTTCTTGCGAGTGCATCATTAAAGCTAGCTGAGCCCATCTTAATGGCTATAAAGAAAGAACTTCTTGGGAGATAACCCATGTGTTTATTTTTCTACTGTTTTGTTGTGTCTTGGAAGTTGTTACTACTGTAGCAACCTCTCCTTATCTTTATTTTATTGCAATGTTGTGCCAAGTGAAGCCTCTAATCGAAGGTTGATACTAGATTTGGATTTCTGCGCAGAAACAGATTTCTATCTGTCACGAATCTGGGCTGTATTCTCTGTAGGTAACTCAGAAAATTATGCCAATTTACGTGCGTGTTCCTCAGATATGTACGCAACTTTCATTAGTTTTGAGTTTTCTGATTTGAGCAACGGAAGTACCTCTTTAAAATTCGTATTTACTGGCTGTTCTGTTTTGGCAGATTCTGTCTCTGTTTTTTTGCATTGTCTCTTGCTTACTTTAAGCAAGGATTTCTAGACGTGGAGAGCTGTAGCTAATGTTTTATTGAGTTCTTGCAATGTGTCACTACAGGACCAATGTGAATTCAAGTTTTTTGAGTACTAAGTACTAACCCCTCTAATGAAGTTTATGAGAAGTTTGGTGTGAAGGAAGTTTTCAAGGATCAAGAGAGGAGGATGATATATGATCAAGAAGAGTGAAAAGTCTAAACTTGGGGATGCCCCCGTGGTTCATCCCTGCATATTTCAAGAAGACTCAAGCGTCTAAGCTTGGGGATGCCCAAGGCATCCCCTTCTTCATCAACTTATCAGGTTTCTTCTATTGAAACTATATTTTTATTCGGTCACATCTTATGTTCTTCACTTGGAGCGTCCGTGTGTTTTATTTTTGTTTATGTTTGAATAAGATTGGATCCTAGCAATCCTTGTTTGGGAGAGAGACACGCTCCGCTTTTTCATATGAACACTTGTTCTTCGTTTTACTTTTAATGTTCAATGATAAAAGTTGGAAGCTACATCACTTATGGTTATTTGGTTGGAAACAGAAAATGCCTCATATTGTCTTGAATAATTTGACACTTGGCAATTGTTTTGAGCTCTCAAGTAGATCATGATTAAGTTTTTTCATGTAGTTTAAACCTATTAGTGGAGAACTACCGTAGAGCTTATTGAAATTGGTTTGCATGATTGGTCTCTCTTAAGGTCTAGATATTTTCTGGTAAAAGTGTTTGAGCAACAAGGAAGACAGTGTAGAGTATTATAATGCTTGCAAAATGTTCTTATGTAAGTTTTGCTGTACCGGTTCATACTTGTGTTTGCTTCAAAGAATCTTGCTAGCCCAAAGCCTTGTACTGAGAGGGAATGCTTCTCGTGCATCCAAAACCTTGAGCCAACCACTATGCCATTTATGTCCACCATACCTACCTACTACATGGTATTTCTCTGCCATTCCAAGTAAATACTTCATGTGCTACCTTTAAACAATTCAAAACTTTATTACTCCTTATTTGTGTCAATGTTTTATAGCTCATGAGGAAGTATGTGGTGTTTTATCTTTCAATCTTGTTGGGCAGCTTTCACCAATGGATTAGTGGCTTCATCCGCTTATCCAATAATTTTGCAAAAAGAGTCGGCAGCGGGGTTCCCAGCCCCCAATTAATCAACCTTCATTAATAATTCTCTTCACATGTTTTGCTCTGATTCATCAGTAAGCAACTTAATTTTGCAAATAGACACTCCTTCATGGTATGTGAATGTTGGAAGGCACCCGAGGATTCGGTTAGCCATGGCTTGTTGATGGCGTGTAACTCACACGTTCGTTGGGAACCCCAAGAGGAAGGTATGATGCGCACAGCAGCAAGTTTTCCCTCAGAAAGAAACCAATGTTTATCGAACCAGGAGGAGCCAAGAAGCACGTTGAAGGTTGATGGCGGCGGGATGTAGTGCGGCGCAACACCGGGGATTCGGCGCCAACGTGGAACCCGCACAACACAACCAAAGTACTTTGCCCCAACGAAACAGTGAGGTTGTCAATCTCACCGGCTTGCTGTAACAAAGTATTAACCGTATTGTGTGGAAGATGATTGTTTGCAGAGAAAACAGTAAAACAAGTATTGCAGCAGATTTGTATTTCAGTATAAAAAGAATGGACCGGGTCCACAGTTCACTAGAGGTGTCTCTCCCATAAGATAAAAGCAAGTTGGGTGAACAAATTACAGTCGGGCAATTGACAAATAGAGAGGGCATAACAATGCACATACATGTCATGATAAGTATAGTGAGATTTAATTGGGCATTACGACAAAGTACATAGACCGCCATCCAACTGCATCTATGCCTAAAAAGTCCACCTTCGGGTTATCGTCCGAACCCCCTCCAGGATTAAGTTGCAAAGCAACAGACAATTGCATTAAGTATGGTGCGTAATGTAATCAACAACTACATCCTCGGACATAGCGCCAATGTTTTATCCCTAGTGGCAACAGCACAACACAACCTTAGAACTTTCGTCACTCGTCCCGTGTGTCAATGCAGGCATGAACCCACTATCGAGCATAAATACTCCCTCTTGGAGTTAATAGCAAGAACTTGGCCAGAGCCTCTACTAATAACGGAGAGCATGCAAGATCATAAACAACACATATGTAATAACTTGATAATTAACATAACATGGTATTCTCTATCCATCGGATCCCGACAAACACAACATAGAGTATTACGGATAGATGATCTTGATCATGTTAGGCAGCTCACAAGATCCAACAATGAAGCACAATGAGGAGAAGACAACCATCTAGCTACTGCTATGGACCCATAGTCCAGGGGTGAACTACTCACTCATCACTCCGGAGGCGACCATGGCGGTGTAGAGTCCTCCGGGAGATGAATCCCCTCTCCCGGCGGGGTGCGGAGGAGATCTCCAGAATCCCCCGAGATGGGATTGGCGGCGGCGGCGTCTGCGGAAGGTTTTCCGTATCGTGGTTTTTCGCCTCGGGGGTTTCGGCGACGGAGGCTTTAAGTAGGCGGAAGGGCAGAGTCGGAGGGCCGACGAGGGGCCCACACCATAGGGCGGCGCGGGCCCCCTCCGGCCGCGCGGCCCTATGGTGGCGGCGCCTCGTCGCCCCACTTCGTATCCCTTTCGGTCTTCTCGGAAGGTTCGTGGCAAAATAGGACCACGGGTCTTGATTTCGTCCAATTCCGAGAATATTTCGTTACTAGGATTTCGAAACCAAAAACAGCAGAAAACAAGCAATCGGCACTTCGGCATCTTGTTAATAGGTTAGTTCCAGAAAATGCACGAATATGACATAAAGTGTGCATAAAACATGTAGGTATCATCAATAATATGGCATGGAACATAAGAAATTATCGATACGTCTTTGCAATACACATGTTTTAACCAAGTGTCACAATGGGGTACCTCCATGCCGCCTGTACAAAGGTCTAAGGAGAAAGCTCGCATTTTGGATTTCTCGTTTTTGATTATTCTCAACTTAGACATCCATACCGGGACAACATGGACAACAGATAATGGACTCCTCTTTAATGCATAAGCATGTGGCAACAATTATTATTCTCATATGAGATTGAGGATATATGTCCAAAACTGAAACTTCCACCATGAATCATGGCTTTAGTTAGCGGCCCAATGTTCTTCTCTAACAATATGCATGCTCCAACCATTAAGGTGGTAGATCTCTCTTACTTCGGACAAGACGGACATGCATAGCAACTCACATGATATTCAACAAAGAATAGTTCATGGCGTCCCCGAAGCATGGTTATCGCACAACAAGCAACTTAATAAGAGATAAAGTGCATAAGTACATATTCAATACCACAATAGTTTTTAAGCTATTTGTCCCATGAGCTATATATTGCAAAGGTGAATGATGGAATTTTAAAGGTAGCACTCAAGCAATTTACTTTGGAATGGCGGATAAATACCATGTAGTAGGTAGGTATGGTGGACACAAATGGCATAGTGGTTGGCTCAAGGATTTTGGATGCATGAGAAGTATTCCCTCTCGATACAAGGTTTAGGCTAGCAAGGTTATTTGAAACAAACACAAGGATGAACAAGTGCAGAAAAACTCACATAAAAGACATATTGAAAACATTATAAGACTCTACACCGTCTTCCTTGTTGTTCAAAACTCAATACTAGATGTTATCTAGACTCTAGAGAAACCAAATATGCAAACCAAATTAGCAAGCTCTAAGTGTTTCTTCATTAATGGGTGCAAAGTATATGATGCAAGAGCTTAAACATGAGCACAACAATTGCCAATTATCAAATTATCCAAGACATTTTAGAATTACTACATGTAGTATTTTCCAATTCCAACCATATAACAATTTAACGAAGAAGAAACTTCGCCATGAATACTATAAGTAGAGCCTAAGGACATACTTGTCCATATGCTACAGCGGAGCGTGTCTCTCTCCCATAAAGTGAATGCTAGGATCCATTTTATTCAAACAAAACAAAAACAAAAACAAACCAACGCTCCAAGCAAAGTGCATAAGATGTGACGGAATAAAAATATAGTTTCGGGGAGGAACCCGATAATGTTGTCGATGAAGAAGGGGATGCCTTGGGCATCCCCAAGCTTAGACGCTTGAGTCTTCTTAGAATATGCAGGGGTGAACCACCGGGGCATCCCCAAGCTTAGAGCTTTCACTCTCCTTGATCATATTGCATCATACTCCTCTCTTGATCCTTGAAAACTTCCTCCACACCAAACTCGAAACAACTCATTAGAGGGTTAGTGCACAATAAAAATTAACATGTTCAGAGGTGACACAATCATTCTTAACACTTCTGGACATTGCATAAAGCTACTGGACATTAATGGATCAAAGAAATTCATCCAACATAGCAAAAGAGGCAATGCGAAATAAAAGGCAGAATCTGTCAAAACAGAACAGTCCGTAAAGATGGATTTTATTAGGCCACCATACTTGCTCAAATGAAAATGCCCAAATTGAATGAAAGTTGCATACATACCTAAGGATCATGCACGTAAATTGGCTTAATTTTCTGAGCTACCTACAGGGAGGAAGATCCAGATTCGTGACAGCAAAGAAATCTGGAACTGCGCAGTAATCCAAATCTAGTACTTACTTTACTATCAAAGACTTTACTTGGCACAACAAAACTCAAAACTAAGATAAGGAGAGGTTGCTACAGTAGTAAACAACTTCCAAGACTCAAATATAAAACAAAAATACTGTAGTAAAAACATGGGTTGTCTCCCATAAGCGCTTTCTTTAACGCCTTTCGGCTAGGCGCGTAAAGTGTAACTCAAGTAACATCAAGAGATGAAGCATCAACATCATAATTTGTTCTAATAATAGAATCATAAGGTAACTTCATTCTCTTTCTAGGGAAGTGTTCCATACCTTTCTTGAGAGGAAATTGATATTTAATATTACCTTCCTTCATATCAATAGTAGCACCAACGGTTCGAAGAAAAGGTCTTCCCAATATAATGGGGCAAGATGCATTGCATTCAATATCCAAGATAACAAAATCAACGGGGACAAGGTTATTGTTAACCATAATATGAACATTATCAACTTTCCCCAAAGGTTTCTTTTTAGCATTATCAGCGAGATTAACATCCGGATAACAGTTTTTCAATGGTGGCAAGTCAAGCATATCATAGACTTTCTTAGGCATAACGTAAATACTTGCACCAAGATCACATAAAGCATTACAATCAAAATCTTTGACTCTCATTTTAATGATGGGCTCCAAACCATCCTCTAGCTTTCTAGGAATAGAAGTTTCAAGTTTTAGTTTTTCTTCTCTAGCTTTTATGAGAGCATTTGTAATATGTTTTGTGAAAGCCAAGTTTACAGCGCTAGCATTGGGACTCTTAGCAAGTTTTTGTAAGAACTTTATAACTTCAGAGATGTGGCAATCATCAAAATCTAAATCATTACAATCTAAAGCAATGGGATTATCATCCCCAAGGTTGGAAAAAATTTCAGCAGTTTTATCACAGTGCAGGTTTCAGCAGTTTTAGCAGTTTCAGATAATTTTGCGCGCTTTGCACTAGGAGTAGAAACATTGCCAACACCAATTATTTTACCATTGATAGTAGGAGGTGCAGCAACATGTGAATCATTAGCATTGCTAGTGGTAATAGTCCAAACTTTAGCTACATTTTTCTCTTTAGCTAGTTTTTCATTTTCTTCTCTATCCCACCTAGCACGCAGTTCAGCCATTAATCTTATATTCTCATTAATTCTAACTTGGATTGCATTTGCTGTAGTAACAATTTTATTTTCAATATCCCTATTAGGCATAACTTTCGATTTCAAAAGATCAACATCAGAGGCAAGACTATCAACCTTAGAAGCAAGAATATCAATTTTATTGAGCTTTTCCTCAACAGATTTGTTAAAGGCAGTTTGTGTACTAATAAATTCTGTAAGCATAGCTTCAAGTCCAGGGGGTGTATTCCTATTATTGTTGTAAGAATTCCCATAAGAATTAGCATAACCGTTACCATTATTATAAGGATATGGCCTATGGTTATTACTAGAATTGTTCCGATAAGCATTGTTGTTGAAATTATTATTTTTAATGAAGTTTACATCAACATGTTCTTCTTGGGCAACCAATGAAGCTAATGGAACATTATTAGGATCAACATTAGTCCTATCATTCACAAGCATAGACATAATAGCATCAACCTTATCATTCAAGGAAGAGGATTCTTCAACAGAATTTACCTTCTTACCTTGTGGAGCTCTTTCCGTGTGCCATTCGGAGTAATTAACCATCATATTATCAAGAAGCTTTGTTGCTTCACCAAGAGTGATGGACATAAAGGTACCTCCAGCAGCTGAATCCAATAAATTCCG